>NC_056748.1:759356245-759478745 GCF_019279795.1 Protopterus annectens | reverse complement strand
GTGTGTGCATGTGTAGACATGGAGAGAGAGAAAGATACATGGTGAAATATATTAATTTTGGATTATGTTGTTGTGTGCAAAGCTACATAATGCAATAGGCTGGCACCTCCAGAGTGGTTCTCAACTTCTTATTACAAGAAATCTGGACAAAGTCATAAATTATGGGGGAACAAAAGCCCAAAAATAGAGACATATTTAAATACTGCGTTATAAACTTAGAAAGCTGTTATAATAACAGATTTTGGGTTAACTTGCATTTTCTGGAGGATACAGCATGTCCGCCTGTCATTATTTTTGACCAGTGCTTTGCCAGAAAACCAGATATTTTTACAAAAAAATTAGGTCAAAATCTTGACATTCTGCAAAAATCTTAGCAGTTGAGAGGTATAGTGGACTCGCTGATTATGGGTGTCAGGCAGGTATGAGGCTAGCTAGCACTGAGCAGCGTGCCCCCTTCTCCAAGGATGATGCCACATTACCAACAGAAAATTATTGATTTTAACAATTAGCTTAGCTTCTGGTGTCATTCCAAAGGGGTACAATATTTGACATCTGGAGAGGACATGGTTGAGAGATCACACCGCTTTGCCAGGAATGGTCTGCACTTATCCTGTCTGGGCTTTCAGAAAGACTTTTTCCACCCCCATAGACCCTTTTTAGGCAATGCCAAACAGATAAACCTTCTGACTTAACTGAAGCTGTGAAGGAATATCTGAAGGTGGTACTGCTCAATGCTAAAAGACGTAATAAGAAACTTCACTCCCTGCAAGCCTTCCTCTCCCTGAAGAGTGTAGACATCTGTGTAGTTATGGAGACATGGTTTAAATTTGCAGAGAGTACCCCAGCAGTGCAAGGGTATAATGCTTTCACACCATTAGACAAGCTACTGCACAGGAAGAAACTAAAGGTGGAGGAGCTTCAATCTATATTAAAAACAACCTGTCATTTAAACTAATTAAAGTGTATGACCTACTGGAACTCATACATGTGCAACTCACCATAAACAGGATCTCATACCATATCTTTGCAAGTTATAGGCCCTGCTACATGTAGCAGAAAATCCATACTATCTATATCAATGTACTAAAGTCCCTCACTGTTCAATATAATAAGATATTCATGGGGGATCTCGACTACCCCTCTATAGATTGGGAATGTTGTGCCACTTCTAATGCACAGCACAAGCCCTGCGATTCTTCAACTTTATTAATGTCAACATCCTGAAATAGTTAGTCTATTCTCCTAGCAGGGGTACAAACATCCTTGACCTTGTCTTCATGAACATGGGAGAGTGATGTTCCTCACCCAATGTAATATCTTCATTCATCAGATCTGATCATAAAGCAGTATTGCTTAAAAAATTTAAATCAGGGGATCCAGCAAAACCAAAAAACCTTTAGGAACTATTCCAAGGCTAACCTCTCTCTAGTAAGCAACACCTTGGCTAAATTCCAAGCACCCCCAAACCCAATAAACACCATAGCATATGCCGAGCTACTTACAAAATCTCTGAATAATGATATTGATAGCTGTACAGAGCAAGCGGTGCCCACTTGTGATAAAATAAGACAAACTCAAAAGACAAGCCGCCCTGGTGGAATCGCAATATCAAGAGCAGGAACAAAGCCCTGTATACCAAAAGACCTCTGACCAATCTAAACCGACAGCTAAGATGGTTAATTAATACTTTAAAGGCTAAATTTGAAGAAAAAATAGTTTCTCAGGTAAAGAACAACCACAAAGCTTTCTACAACGATGTCCATAACCTCAGGGGAAATATGTAACAATTTGTAGAACTCATTGTAAATGGTTGAACTCAAGGCTATCGCCAAACTTTTGGCTGACAAATTCAGCTCAAATTTCTCCCCTCTTTGCCCCCAGTAGTCCAAATGAAGTACTGCATATTACAGTCCCCGCAGCCATTACTGGGGAACAGGTCATCACTGCAATTTCAAGGCCAAAAACACTGCATCGATAGGCAATGATAACATCCCATGATGCTTAATAAATAGCATGAAATATGACCTCTCTAGTCCACTTGAATCCCTTTTCCACTGGAGCCTACAGTCAGGCATTGTGCCCAAGGAAGGGAAGATGGCTACAGTCATTCCTGTACACAAATAAGGTCCAACCACTGATCAGGGTAACTACAAGTCCATAAGTCTTACCAGCCTCTTATGTAAATCCATGGAAGGAATGATCATGGACATGATAAATGAGGACACAGGTAACCTGCAAAAGATGGACCCATCACTGTTTGCCTTTGCCTATTAAATCTGGTGAACTTTTCTGAGAGGGTCACCAAAGCAATGGATGAAAGCAAGACTGTGCACACATTTTACCTTGACCTGACCAAGGCTTTTGATACAATACCCCCACTTAGTCATTATAGACAAGCTCAGTAATTTAGGTATAAACCCTTTTACTACCTGCTGGATAGCCAACTGGCTCACTGATAGGATCCAGGAGATCAAAACAAGTGAGGCCACCTCCATCAAGAGGCCAGTCACTAGCAGAGTAAACTCAGTGGTCAGGGATCTGGACACACACAAGGACAGTAACCATTATCATTGACCACCACATGGCCACAGATGTGAGGAAATCCTATGTTGCATGACTCTGTAAGCAATAGCATGGCATCTAGGTCCAAAGAGGTCATTATCTCACTATACTCTGCCCTTATCAGACCAATCATAGAGTACAATGCTCCCTTTGGTATGTACCTGACCAGGCGTATGCAGCAACTACAGTGACCTCAGAGGTTCCTTAGAAAAAGAATACAAGGTGTAACAAACCTGCATTATGATGAGTGTCTTAAAGTCTTTTTCCTCTACTCAGTCTCCTATAGATTGCTGAGGGGTGATCTATGCCTGACTTACAAGGCATCGGCAAACCCCACATTCATGAATCTCCTACATATTCTTAAGTCAAACAGTACCATAATTCTGTCTATGACTTAAACAGAACATGCTGGAGAGACAGCTATGTGTCCCAGAGACTGACCCTCCTATGAAACAGGCTTTGCAGCCATGTGAAGCTGAGTTTATCAATTACCCAATTTAAGCACAATCTAGACCAGTGGATGGGGAATAGGAAATTTATACCAGGCTTGGCACCCATGTTTCTTATGGACAGAGGTTGCTTAAAAATTCCTGGGCATCAATGTCCTATTTGGATATACAGCATTATTATTCTTTTTGGAAAACTTTGCTAGGCTTAAAAAGCCCCCCCGATCATTAGCCTAGTAAAATTCTATGAATCTGTGAATCTAAATCTATGATGTTTGGACTGGTAGATGTCTCAAATTAAAATGCCTCAATGACCTGGACTTCGCTGATGACATCTCCTTGCTTAAAGAGGATGAGATGAAGCTGCAGGATGAGCCAATTGACCTCAACAGATAAGCCGCCACCAACACTGGTCTCAGGATCAGTGCTGGTAAGTCAAAAATTATGAACATATATGGTGTAGCCCAAATGAGAGAAGTGATGATCGGACCAAAGCGGCTGGAGGAAGCAGCAAAATTCAACTACTTGGTTAGTGTGATCATCAAAGATAGAGATGTAGAAGCAAATGTCAAGTGCTGCATCAGGAAGCCAACAGAAGTCTTCTGGAGGATGAACAAGATCTGGTCCTTGCCATCTATCTCCCTGAAGATCAAGCTCCACCTGCTTACCACTATCATGATCTCCATGGCCATTTTTGTCATTGAAACCTGGAAGCCATCAGGCAGCATCAACAAGAAGCTTGACATCTTTCAGCAGAGCTGCCTATGCCAAATTCTTAAGATCTGATGCTATGATCATATCACCAATAAAGAAGTTATATGAAGAAGTGGCTCATACAGACTCCACACCATTGTCACCTGCAGAAGACTCTGACTGGCTGGCCAAGTCCTATGAATAGAGAACCAGTGGATCCCAAAGATGGCAATGACATGGGTTTCTCCCAATGCTAAATGACCAAGAGGATGCTGGTGAAACACATGGAGAAGAACATTTGTACAAGACCTGAAGGCAGTGAACAACAGTTGAGATAAAGCCAAGACCTTTGCCAAAGACTGGAAATTTTGGAGAGCACTTGTTGCCCAATATGCTATGTAACATGGGAAGATCTAAGTCTAAGTAAGTCAAAAAAAGACATATATTAATTCAAATTCTCTTATTCTGTGCCAAGGACTCAAGTAAGCAGTACTGTACTGATTTTTTGAGTGTCCCTCTCTGATTGTTTCCAGATTTGTCCCTGATTCCAATGAGAAGTGGCTGATTTGTCATGACTGCATGGCAATGATGGCAAAGAGACACAATTTTGTGGGGTATCCTCCTGCCATTGTTGCCAGTAATGGTTATTATTGTGTATTTGTTGTTGCTATATGGGGAAAATATCACTTTGTTGACTTTTATGGTGTGGACAGATATGAATTCTTAATTCATCAAGGTTGTTTTTATTTATTACTACTTGATTATTTCTACTTTTGGGAATTAAATGAATGCTACGCTGTGATATGCAGTTGGTTAGAGAAGAAAGAGATATGAGTTCTTAATTCATCAAGGCTGTTTTTATCTATTTTCTTAAGGATTTTCTGAGAACGGTTTGGTTGCAGGAAGATTATTGTATATTTGCTTTGCAACATTTGATCTAAAGTATGTAAATTATTTTCCATTTGCATTGGTTACTTGCAATTTGTACTGTAAAGTTTTTGTTCCTCTGACTTGTAGAACAGTACTTTCACATACTGAGGTGGATCACGGGGAGGGGAGATAGTGAATTCAGAATAAGACTGCCACAAATTTTCTTCACATGGAAAGGACTTTCATGGAATGTCATGCATGCATAACATGCTGATGCCATTCATTGCTTATTACATCAGAGAAATTTCATCAAAGTATCAGTCCAGTCCAGTCCAGGCCCTAACTTCACAAATAGTTGCATTTTTGTGTTAACTTTTACTGGCTGAAAATGTGAACTTTCAAACTGACCTGAACTTAATGTCATTTGAAGTCATTTAGTTTTGGATGCAGAAGTAGTCTCATACTTAGAAGTAATAAAAGGGCAGATAACCATTTAGCAGGCTGCAGACTTCACTGAATCAGTTGCTTTAGCCTAGGTTTCCTATTACAGCTCTGGCTTAATATTTTACAAAGGCAATAGAGTGGTGTGGGAATTTCATATTGCCAGCACATGCTGTCAGTAAGTCATCGTTAGTGTCCTTGCCTTGCCTGAGCAAGTTGCTATTGGGGTCATAATGACTCACAACACAAAAACATCCCTGGAGGATTGCACAATATCAGCAACGCACAGCTCTGAATACTTGCCCTCATTGATCACATATGGGGGGACACTAAATGAGGGTCTTGCCCTGGTCTCCAAATGACCTAGCTACTCCTCTGAGCTCAATTACTATATTGACAGAACAAAATCCTTAAGGAACTCTGATCAGTTGCTCATTTTTCATGAAGGTAAGAAAACAGGACAATCTGTGTCAAAACAGACCATTTCCAAGTGATAGCTTCTTCTGTGTGGAGACATGCGTGAATGGGCGTACCTTCGTTGAAGGTTGTGCATCAGGGCTGGCAACTCGGCACGTAAAAATCTACTGCCAATCATTAGTGGACCAGAGTTCCATTGTGGCGACCCCTAACTGGGAAAAGCCGAAAGACACAACAACATTTTGCTATACCCACCATAAAAAGACAATTCTAGGAAGTGTCATGGGTCATTCTACTAGGGCCTTGGCTTCATCTATGGCTTTTTGGAAAGGTTTAGATTCTAGAAGTATTCTAGAAAAAGCAACCTGATCCTCTGTACACACATTTAATAAGCACTATAAACTAGATTCTTTCTCCTGGTCTAGGACAGGTTGTGTAAACTTAATATAACAGTAGATCTTCGAATGATCAGAGCTGCAGTTCCTGCTCTTCCTCCCTCCATCCCCCTTATTTTTGTATTTTTTTGTTGCTAAGCTGAGGACCTCTATTTTTGTTTTCCTATCATTGTCTTTGTCAGGACTTTAGTCTCCCTCTTTCTGTTGGCAAGCCCAGACCTGACTTTTTGGTCAGCTCAGCTTGATCATCATCATCATCATCATCAACAACAACAACCCCCATTTTTCCATTTCCTATATGTGGTTGGGGTGTCATGTCAACTGTTGCCATCTCTCTCATTTCAATGCCACACTACTACCTGAGACAGTCACGCCTGACTGTCTCAGGTCTTCTGTCACTCAGTCCATGCTTAATAAAAGGTGACAAACATGTCCTCATCGATCCTCTGCTGCACTTAACTTAAGCCTGGTCATAGTGTATGTCAGTGAGGTATGGAAACAGCTACTGTAATGTCACTTAACAAAGTATTCCCTATTGCAGACTCCAGGAACTATAGGCCCATCAGCATAATTAGATTAATTTACAAGGACATAGAAGGATTTTATAAACTACAATATTCAAAACATCATACGACTGGACCTGAAACAGTTTGGTCTTTTGAAGGCTAGGTCATGTCTACTTAATTTAGTAAATTTCTTTGGAAAGGTCACAGAGGCAGTGGATAGGGATCAGTTAGATTAAAGAGCATATGTGGATCTGACCAAAGTGTTTAACACTAAACTCCATGCTGGCATTTTAACTAAGCTAAAAGACTTCAAAAGGTAGACCCTTATGTGGTTAGACAGATTACAAATCCTCTGAAAGGGGGAATCCACATAATTTATGTGACATGTGGCACTTTCAAAAGTAAGACAGTAAGCAATGGAGTACCCCAAGGCTCAGAGCTGAGACCCTTCTTTTTTGGCATATACTTATCTGACCATCATGCCATAAACAAATAACAGAAAAAAACACCCAAAAGAGCGGAAACTCAAAGCTAGTAAAATAAAAATAAAAAACACCACCTGCATAGGCCTTAGGGCCGATAGCCTAGTACAAACCTATGAACCTATGAACCTATGAACCAAACCTGTACAGAACGGTAACACTTGACAAACTTTATTTACAGAAGAAGACTAAACGCTTTCACCCTGTAGCTCCCAGGGCTTCATCTGAGTCTATAGTTTAGTTAATAAAGTTTGTCAAGTGTTACCGTTCTGTACAGGTTTGGTGGTGTTTTTTATTTTTATTTTTATTTATACCATCAACAAAGACTTATCGCTATTCTAGTCTGCTGATGGCTGGATAGCTTGGTCTTAACTCTGTCTCCCCCCCAGATGTAAAATCACTAAGCAAGAATTAACCCTTAAAAATCAATGGTTTGCAGAAAAGGGGTTTAATCTAAATGCTGAAAAACCCAGCATTGTCATGTTTGTCAAACAATCCTTATCTACAACTTGCAGTATAGCCAATACCCACTCCAAGTGTACATGATAATCAGGGTCCTTGGCATCTGTATTGACAACTCCCTCGCCGTTGGCCACCATGTGCCAACAGTAGTCAAAAAATCCTTTTGTCTAGCAAAACTAATTTCTAAAGGTGCTTCATCCAGGTCAAAAGAATTCATCACACCTCTGCAGTCAGTCCTAATTACATCAGTTATGGACAACAGCATCTCTTTCAGCAACATGCTTAGCCAGACATATTGCGTTTAAAAGATCCCAAACAGTTTTAAGTAACAAAATTACGGGTCTAAAAACTTTAGCTACCTAAACAGGCTTGACTCCCATTACTTATACTGTATCTCATACAGACTCCAATGAAATCTATATATTGCATTCTGTGCCATTAAAGATTCGGGTTCCTATCAGTTTGTCGAAACTTCAGCAGTTCGAACACCATATGTTCGAACTGTGTGAAGTTCGAAAACTGATTATCGCAAAGCCGCGGAACACCAAATTCTTTCCCATGGAAAGAATTCAGTTGGCTGTTTCTGCGGCTTTGCTATTTTCAGCACTGTGGTGGAAAGTTACGGGTTGGGTTCAGGTATGTGTGCGATTGTGCGGACATTAGGGTTAGGGCACGGGTTAGGAGAGTTAAGGTTAGGGCACAGGTGAGGTGAGTGTGCGATAGTGACGGACCTTAGGGTTAGGGTTTGGGTTAAGGTAAGTGGATAGATAGTAGTGTATGTACAGTTTAGTGTAGGATTAGATGTAGGATTTTAAGTGTATTTGTGTGGATTGCTGATATTTTGGTGTGCTTGTGTTGTGTGTGTGTTTCTTGGAACAGCGATTTTTTTCCCTGGGAAAAAAATCATTGTTCTAAGCCTTCGATGGTTTTGGACTTTGAGGTTAGAAGTTTGAACATATGATGTTCGAACTTCAGCCGTTTTGTCAAAGTGATAGAGACCCAAAGATTCATGCACCTTCATAAGACAAGCACATCCAGACACAATAGAATTAATGATCTAAACATCCACCAATGTATAAATAAAACATGGAGGAACAGATTTATTACCCAACAGTTACTCCATCTCTAGAACAAGTTAAGTTTACATGTTAAACAGAGTAACACCCTCATATCTTTCGAGAAGAAACCAGATGATTGGATGGGTATCTGCAATTCATCCTTAGCTTAATATGATTTTTCTTCCTTGAAGCAGGAGGTATATCTTGAGGGTGGATATTGATAAGGTGCAAATGATGGCTTGACTTAAATGCTTGTGCCTGTGTCTCCAGAACTAGGTCACTGTCCCACATGTATTTACAAGATTACAAAAGCCTGATATGATGCTCACAGTCTCACAACTGAACAGCCATGCAGTACCCCACAATCTCCTCACAGCAGCTTACCAGAAATGCCCATGAATCTGTCAGAGGGAATAGATTTTATTAAGAACAAAGCTCTGAATGACACTAAAACAGTTAAAATTGCACTTTTAAAAACAGTAGAAATTGCAGATACTTACGATACCAGTTAGGCTTTTCTTTCTTAACGTCCGCTCCCCACTGCTGGAGATATTAAGGCTGGCAGTGCCATAGGCCATTACAACAATGTTTGCACTGATCACCAGTCTTGGTAATGCCAGTGTCTTCACTCATTAGCTCAGCAAGGCCAAACCATGCATCACCCTACTAAAATGGACCCTACTAGAATCCCAGCAGCCAATCTCTTAACTGACCATGCAACAGGAAGCACATAATCTGGCTTTTCATAGCTCACCAGTTAAGTGCTCTCTTTCTCTATCCAAGAGGCATTAGCACTGGCAGCCATCATCTCCTGTAAATCAATGTGACTTGTGATTCATGCTGCAAATATGAATACTGAATCCTAGTCTTGTACTGCCATGATACAAAATGTGTATACTGGCTGCTGGGCTGGAACCCCCCCCCCCTAAAATAAAAAGAAAAGAAATGAAAATATATTTTTTTTTTATTTCCTTTATTTCCAATAACAATTGAATTTTACTATTACTGGCACTGAGTTCCAAGACCTTAAGAATTAGTTTACTTTGCTTGCTGGGTTGCTTTCAAAACAGCCCATCACTATATCTACTCCACAGCAGGAACAAGGTAACTATACCTAACGGCAGGTCTTGCTGCCTTCAACAGAAGGCAAAAACATCATAGAGAAGCAGCTTATTGGGCTGCAGTAGGAAACAATGAGGAAATGAGGACCCCCTCCTACTGTCTCAGGCTGCACAAAGTGACTGAGATAGCCTGAGACTGAAGGGAAAAATTCCCATTTGTAACAGTGCAAAGCAACCAGAGCAGGAGTATTTTTTTGTTGTTGTTTTTGCAATTATTTTGTTTCACATGAATGCTGCCTGCTACTGTGTAAAGGTAGGTTTTATATATATATATATATATATATATATGGATCTACTTTTCTTTGTCGAAATTGCATTATTTTGAAAAAGAAAAGTAGAGGACCACTTATGCGAAAGTGCACTTAAACGAAAGTGCACTTTTGCGAATATCAGTTCAACGAACTGATAAACACAAAAAGGAAAAACAAAAAACAGTGTTTTGCAGGGGGAGATCGCACTACAGTGGGGAAACAGGTAAAGTCCTTTTTCCCCACTGTAGTGTGCTTCAGCGCCACAGTGTGAACCATTTTTTTTAAATAAAAATTGTGGTCTAGCAAGTCAGACAGTATGTATTGCAGCCAATGAATAAAGACATACGTTTTGAGTTTCGTACTTAACAACCTTCATGAAAAAGTATGTTTATGTAAAACCTGTTTTTGTAGAAACTTTCTAAATAATTAAAATAAATGTCTGCCCTGATTGTGGCCCTGTATCTCCTATTATTAAGTAGCTTTTTCTTTGATTTTTAAACTAAGATTTGAAAGGGTTCTTGGGGGGGGGGGGGAGAATGTTGTATACTGTATATAAGAAAATAAATTCCTGTTATTTATGATTTTATTTATTCATTCTTTTGATTGCAGTAAATCAATAGTGGTGTACAACCACACAAGTGTTTGTAATTGATGATCTGTAGAGGGTAAAGATGCTCTCAACTGTTCCTTATTTTACAAAATATCTCTCGAGTTTTTGAAGTAATATATTGATCTGTCCCTCTTAAAGTCTGTGGCTTTGCTGGCAAATCAGTGAGGATTTAAATCACTAAATAGTGATAACAGAAGATGGAGTTTCAGACTTAATAGCCTTAAAAAACACTCTAATGCAAAGCCTGTTATTTTAGGAAGTTTCTAAGTATGTAAAAGCACAACTGTCACTAATTTTGGTCTTTTGTCTGACATTACTTTTTAGCTTTTTCCTTGATTGCTGAGATAAGAGTTTGAGACATTATGTGTAAGTAGGGGCAGGAAGGCAACGGTTATTCAAAGATAAAATGTATATATTCTAGCATTTGTCTTTTCAGTTTATTGGGGAACTACTGTTTGTTAGAGTTGCGCATTAAGCTTTAGACATAGCTTATATTTCCCTTGAAAGAAAAAATGTCTGAATTTTTTTATTATTCTTGATTCTTTTTTTGAATAGACTGTTATTAAATCTTTAAAACTCTATACAGTTTCTCAAAAAATCCAGCACCCTGTGACTTTTGGGGGCCTATTGCCCCCCCCCCAACCACCCATCTTAATTCAGTTAGAGTCCTGGCCAGTTGTGATTTGCATGTTGCAGAGTTAAAAAGTAAGACTAAGTCTGAAAAAGCAAGATAAAAATTATGTGTGGCAAGGACAGGGGGGAAAAATGAAAGGAGCTCTGGGGAAGTGCAGGAGGACTAGTGCAATAGGAGGGCCCATGCAGTCCTTTGTCTAAGCTTCATTTCACTCAAGGCTGGCCTTGCTGATGGCAAATCAGATATCTGACTTGTATATAGTTAGTAAAGTGGCTTCAAGGAGTGGCTACATACAGTGGCAATCTGTGGATGAAACTGAGAACTCCATTTGTTGTTTGGTTACAGGTAATGGTCTTTGGCCTGCTGTAGTACAGCCTCACGCTATTCCATTTAGCCCCATCCATTCAGTTGGTTCCTGCAGGTCTCTCTTGTTTTGAGGTCACTAGCTGCTACCGATGTTATATAGCCCGTGTACTTTGCTGAAATATAGTTATTGATAAACACAGGTGGAACAAATGCTCTTGGATTACATGCAACACAAGCTGGTATTTACCTGCAGCTTAAGTAAATGGTAAGCCATTTTAAATGACATATTGAACAGCTAACGAAAGAGAAGCAGCATCTATACAGCATTATGAAACATGTCTCTGGCAGTAAAGTAGCCTGGGTTTCAGAAGATACAATATTGAGTAGGTACACAATATTCTGCAGTTAAGAGGTGTAGCTCTAGTGTGATGCCCATGTGAACCCTTACCTTGTAAAATAGTACATTCTGTAATGTGGTTAACTACATTTTACCTACATATATCCAATGTAGCCCATGTGCAATATATGTAGCTGAATATTAACACTAAAGGTGAAGAAAGACACACAGTTGTCAGGACTACTGATGCTTATAGTATTGTCTGTGTCCTACACATACTTGAGCTTATCTTGAGGGGATACCAGTTGTATGTCCTACAAATATGTTTTTTTACCTTAAGATGTGGTGACACCTACTGGGTGGTCCCCAATATATAACTAAGATCTTACTTCAGGAGACAACTGTCACATGTTATGGCATACTTCCCTTTATCTATGCTGTCAGGAACCCCACCCCCTTCATTCGTATATCTCTATTGGCCTCTGTCCGGCAGCCATCCAAGCTGTAAACAAGCATATGTCTGTCTCTGCTACTGGCCTGTCATTACGGTACCTCACTGTCCAAGGCACAGCATACCTGTACACCTACTTTTTTGCTATCCCTATACAAACCTGTATGTATTACTGTGTCCACCTTTGGCAACCCACTGGTAGGAACTGGCAGCCTCCTGTCTCCAGTGATCGTTGGCCTACACATGTTTTTGTTACCATAGGTGTCCTGTGTTGGGGGGGGTTGGACAGTACAGGTTGTAAAACTTAAGTTGAGGTTAGAATTATATCCCTGCACAGGGTTCTACTTCAGAAGACTAACAAACCAAAAGACTGAATCCCAAAATACTGAAAACATTTTTAATGCGAGGCAAGCCCCCTTGTGCCCCTCAAATGAGGAGCTGCACCCCCCCCACACACACACACATATGCTGCTAAATATATATACCAACTGCAAGATCACACAACAGTGAAGAAGGGGTAAATTCCATCCTTCAGTATTTTACGTTTTCAGTATTTTGGGATTTAGTCTTGATTTTTCAGTCTTCTGAAGTAGGCTCCTGTACAAGCGCTTAGGACTCATGAACAGAGGACATTAGGAAGAGGGCTGATCACCAGTCTCTATGGGACCATATCTGGGAGACAGTGTTCCTTAACATCAATGTTGTTGAGGGGTAGAACAATATGACACACCAATGTCAGAAGCTCTTCAGTGACATGAGCAGATGGGCTTGCAAGAAGGCACAGAGCAGTGCAGCTAAGAGTTCTGACATTGGGCGGGGTCCATCTCCCAGTGCAAGGCTAACTAATGAGGAAGAGTTCCTAGTGTCCTTACATGGAGATGATAAAGGCACCATTATCATACATCAAGTACTGGAGACAGGTTACCAAAGTGTTCAAACTTCACATGTTTCAGAGAGAAATACAGTGGATATAAAAAGTTTACACACACCTGTTAAAATGCCAAGTTTTTGTGATATAAAAAATGAGACCACAATAAATAATTTCAAAACATTTTCCACCTTTAATGTGACCTATAATCTGTACAATTCAATTGAAAAACAAACAAATCTGTTAGGGGAAAAACATAAAAAATAAAAACATAGAGTAAGCTGATTGCATAAGTGTGCACACCCTTAAACTAATACCTTGTTGAAGCACCTTTTGATTTAATTACAGCATTCAGTCTTCTTGGGCACACACTTGCCATCAATTAAAGAGACCCTGATTAACCCCAAATAAAGTTCAGCTGTCCTAATAGTATTTTCATGACATGTACTCAGCTGCTTGATTTAGAAAAAGCTATGGTTCGCAGAGAGCTTACAAAGCATCAAAGGGATCTCATTGTTGAAAGGCATCAGTCAGGAGAAGGGTACAAAAGATTTTCCACAGCATTGTATACACCATGGAACACAGTGAAGACAGTCATCAAAAAGTGGAGAAAATATGGGACAACACTGAAATTGCAAAGAACTGGATGTCCCTCCAAAATTGATGAAAAGACAAGATGAAAACTGGTCAGGGAGGCTACCAAGAGACCTACAGCAACACTGAAGGAGCTGCAGGAATTTCTGGCAAGTACTGGTTGTGTATAACATGTGACAACAATCTCCTATATTCTCCATATGTCTGGGCTATGGGGTAGGGTTGCAAGATGGAAGCCTTTTCTTACACAGAAAAACATCCAGGCCCAGCTAAAATTTGCAAAGCAATACATCAAGTCTCCCAAAAGCATGTGGGAAAATGTGTTATGGTCTGATGAGACCAAAGTTGAACTTTTTGGCCACAATTCCAAAAGGTACATTTGGTGCAAAAACAACACTTCTCATCACCAAAAGAACACCCTACCCACAATGAAGCATGGCAGTCACAGTATCATGCTTTGGGGTTGCTTTTCTTCTGCTGGAACTGGGGCTTTAGTCAAGGTGGAGGGAACTATGAACAGTTCCAAATACCAGACACTTTTGGTCCAAAACCTTCAGGCATCTGCTAGAAAGCTGAAGATGAAGAGGATTTTCACCTTTCAACACGACAATGACCCCAAACATACATCCAAATCAACAAAAGAATGACTTCACCAGAAGAAAATTAAAGTTTTGGAATGGCCCAGCCAGAGCCCAGACTTAAATCCAACAAAAAAATCTGTGTGGTGACCTTAAGAGGGCTGTGCACAAGAGATGCCCTTGCAATCTGACTGATTTGGAGTGCTTTTACAAGGAAGAGTTGGCAAATATTGCCAAGTCAAGATGTGCCATGCTGATAGACACCTACCCAAGAAGAATGAATGCTGTAATTAAATCAAAAGATGCTTCAACAAGGTAGTAGTTTAAGGGTGTGCATACTTATGCAACCAGCTTATCATACATTTTTTATTTTTTATATTTTTTCCCTAACATATTTGTTTGTTTTTCAATTGAATTGTACAGGTTGTAGGTCACATTAAAGGTGGGGAAACTTTTGAAATGATTTATTGTGGTCTCATTTTTTATATCACAAAAAAATGGCATTTTAACAGGGGTGTGTAAACTTTTTATATCCACTATATGTATATCAGGTGTGCAGGCACACAGGAATGTCAGCAAGAGTATAACTTTTGTATATCTGCATTGTCAATGCCACTGTTTGCATGTATAACAGAGGAACTCACCTGTAACATAAGCTCTGATGATGATGTTGCCAAGACAAAGACTGAAACATAGATCACACACACACACACACACACACACACACACACACACACACACACACACACACACACACACACACAGTCTGATCCCTCCTAGGTGATCCTCCATCTATTGTTCAGGGTAAAGGTACAATCTCACTCATATATGAGCAACAGGCTCTACAGCATGAGAGCTCAGCACACCTATTTTGGCAGCTCACCCTCAGGGGTTGCAGTGACAGAGGAGTGCACTGCATCTGATGTGGGTATACTGGGTATTCCCACCATACACCAGACAAACAGGGAATTTCATAACCATCACATGTCAACCAGCCCTTTGCAAGAGATACTATGGCTCAATCAGCAGATGTACAGAGTTATGATCTAGGCTCAGTCTACTTTCCCCCTGTACTGACATAGAGATGACTGGTGAGGTGTGTGGCATTTGTAGGGGATGTAAACCCTCACTGCCAATGCCTTGTTGAAGCCAAGGAGTCTTAGAATGATGCCACACTAGGTTTCATCAGACTATGTGGCAGACATAGCTTCTATATACCCTTTATGCAAAGCATAACCCTGCCAGCATCAGTATCCAAGTTCAGTGGCAGGTATGTAGAGATGATTTGGAGGCCATCAAAGGGTGGGATTAATTGGTGTTCTAGACCACTTGATTTGGAACAGTATGCTGTACATATATATGTATATATGTATGTATATATCATAATATGCAGTGAAACTATAAGACTTTCCACATGCCAGGATATCTTACTCCACCAACCCACATTGTGAGGAGCAATGACTGACAGCCTTAAAGTGCAGAGCAATTTTCTAGTAAAGTCCTTACAAGTTCCATTCCCACAACAGCATGCCTTTGACAGGAGCTTGTAGTCCAGACAGAAAGTGGCACCAACTCCCTGTCATGGTCCTTTAGAGCCACCCTCTACCTGCCACAAGAGGATATTGTCTATGATACAGAATATTCTTTGTCATCAGACCACTATCACCCTTTCCAGTAACATACCTCCCTCACAGGTAGTGTTATCAGGCATGTGTCACTATGTCTCTCAGGCATCTGTGGAAATTTCTGATAAGTGGTGTGACTGAACAATGTACTGCCTAGCACAGCCATTCCCTAACACTGCATGTATCATGTCTGCACTACATGACAGTACACTGTCACTGTGTGACTCATGCAGACCAATAGACTTGGATACATTTCTGCCATGTCACCAACACTGCCTGTACTCAGCATGTCACTGGCTGTGTGTGCTGTGATCCAGCCAATGTTGCTGCCTCTCAGTATCACTGCCACAGATGGACGATGTTGGGGCAGGTTATGTAGCATGCAGTGTGACAAGACTGTTTAACCAACAGTGGTCGGTGTATCATGCAGACCCCCCCCCTGACATATCACAGTTAATGGAACTGAGCATTCAGCAGGCCAAACACATACTTACTGATGTTCTTGGTTTGGACATGGGTGATGTTACACTGCCTGTCAGTGATTCTGATTGCTCTCCTCATGTGTATCATCACCACGGCTCTCATGGATATCTAGAATAACCTGAAACACAGTAGGTACATCTGGGAGAGGGAGAGATGTACTCACAAGTTTTGGCTGTATAGATTTACCAGGGCTTTAGTGGGTATATAGAGAATCATCTGAAACACAGTAGGTACATCTGGGGGAGAGAGAGATGTACTCACTAGTTTTGGTTGTATCTCTCTCTCTCTAGATATATATATATATATATATATATATATATATATATATATATATATATATGTATATATATATATATATATATATGTGTGTGTGTGTGTGTGTGTGTGTGTGTGTGTGTGTGTGTATACACACACGCATATCTATATATATATATATATATATATATATATATATATATATATATATATATATAGATATATATATATGTATATATATATATATATATATATATATATATATATATTTATTTATTTATGTGTGTGTGTGTGTGTGTGTATATATATATATATAGAGCTCTACTTCTTATCGAATGGACGTTTCATCAAAAGTCAAATAACTGGCATCACTTCTGCAAAAAGTGACTATTCCAAAAGATCACTTTTCCAAAGGTCACTTTAGCAAAAGACGTAATGTGCTGCTGGTTACAAGACGTACAACTATGCTTTGTTGATGTACCTTCACGTACACAGTACCAGTTGTGTGGCATGGTGGATACACCAGTAGTTTTAGAAATATTTAGCATTTTGAACAGTAGTTTGAGAGAGCTCGTAAAATCAACCCTTGTTTTCACTGTAGTGCTATCTTGGAGATGGTATATATAATTTACAGTGGGTGTGGGGGGTGTAGGGGGGCTTGCTCCCCTGCAAAAACTATTATGACTAGGTGTTTTTGTGTTTGTATTTTGTAATTAGTTGTTATTTCTGTGTTTCAGAGTTTGGAAAAGTGATCTTTTGCAATAGTGACTTTTCCCAGAAGTTGTATTGATTATTTGACGTTCAGTGAAATGTCCATTCAATAAAGAGATGTCGACCCATATATATACATATATATATATATATATATATATATATATATAAATATATATGTGTGTGTGTGTGTGTGTGTGTGTTACGAAAGGAGATACTGCCAGCCCAGCTAGTTGGAATTATGTAAATAATTATGTCACTGATGAATATAGAAATGATTTATATAAGATGCTTGTTTTACAAATGTATTAGAACTGCATGTCATATGTATATCAAACTGCTTGTACAGATGTGTGTGTGTGTGTTGAAAGGTATTTGTAAAATGCTTGTATTTAAAATGGCTCCACAGTGTACCCTACTGGAAGAGAACAGAAATGTACATGCACCATTGTAACTGTTTAAATGTATATATTTTAACAGTGGAAACTGGGATACAGGAGATTAACTTCAGTCCACCAAACTTTGGAAAAATAACTAAAATTAAATTACTTTATGGCTAGCTCATAAAAGATGGTATCTTTCAGTTTTCAATGCATCAAGAGACACAATATCTGTATTGGGGAACTAATTACTAGTCTTGAAAGCATGAAGGAATGGTCACTAAAGAAAGTGTTTGTACTATCATGCAGCCACATGGTAGAAATTCAGAGTTTCATATAACAATATTTGTATTTATTTTTTGTTAACTTAGTTAGTCAGGGAGCGCAGGCAAGGATGTCAGCTGAGGATTATGGTAAGCAGTCAAGGAACCAGTTGGCTGAGATGTGCCAAGTCAAAGGACTGGGGCATGCCAAACTGAGTAAAGGAGAAATGATTGCAGCCTTAACCACAGCTACATCACAGATTAGCAACCAGGGGGACAACCAGACTGACCTTGGGGATGTTCAACTCTCAGAAAATGGACATTTCAACTTTGCCTCAGAGGACTTAAAAATCCATCTGGAGTTAGAGACTTGAACTGGAGGCCAAATATTTGGAAACAGGATGAGTGGATAGACTGAAGCATTTGGAGGCTGAGGAAAATGAGAGGCAGAGACAATACGAAAAGGAGATGCTGACTCTTCACCAGAGTCACTGAGGTAATGGTGAAGGGAATAACTGAACCCCAGAAGCATTAAATGTCAGTACATTTCTTCCATAGATTGCACAGGGTGACAATTTTGATAGTTTTATTCATATGTTTGAAAGGGTTTGTATACAGTATAATGATGACCAAGGGCTCTGGGTACGATTCCTGACAACCTTACTCCATGGTAAAGCTGTAACTGCTGTTTCTGAATTGTCGTATACTGACTGTTAAAATTATAATTTAGTTAAAAATTGTTTATTAGAGTGTTTTAAGTTAAAACCTAAATCTTACAGAAAAAAAGTTTTGTGAGCATAGGCGCAAGGCAGATGCAAGTGTGTGTGAATATACTGCCGAGTTAAGCACTTATTTTCATAGGTGGGTGAGTGGGTGTCAGATCACTACTTTTGAAAGCCTGCAGACCTTTTTGTGAGGGAACAAGCCATTATTACTTTGCCTGAAGACAGGAGAATCTGGTTGACAGACAATATAACACCACAGATGAGTTGGGGAAAAAGGTAGTCCTAAACCTAGCAAGCAGGGCATCACTGCACAGGAAAGGGATACCTAGTACTGCACCTAGGTCTAAGGGAACTCATGGTGGGCAGCCTAAACCACCCCAGCACAGTCCACCAATAACAGAGGAAGCCAGTAGTTCAGGTACACATCTAGGATCAAGGGTTAAATGTTTAAAATGCAACCAGTGGGCCCATGTAGCATATAGATGTCCATGGAGGCAAAGTGTTGAACAAAAGGTTGTGGGAGCCAGCAAGTGGGAATGATAGAATGCCAGCAGTAAGTTGTCTGGAGACAACAAGGGTACAAAACTACCACAAGAGGTTATATACTATCTAAGTAGATGGGAAACAGGCCACTGCTAAGAGAGACACAGCCTCTGAACTAACCATTGTGAAGCCTGCAATGATTAGAGAGGAGTACTACTTGCTTGGGTACTTTACTCCAGTCAGAGGTTTGGGAAGGACCCCATTCCAGATACATTTGGCTAGGGTTCACCTTGACTGGGAGGGTGGAAAATGAAGCAAGCAAGCAGGTGTGTTTGAGGATATCCCTGCAGATGTCCTGATAGGGAATGGTTTTGAAAATGCAGTACCTTTTGTGCATGCAGTTGCACGCAGTCAGACTTGGAAACAGCCATGTGGGTCTGGTAGCCTGGGGGAGGACCCAGAAAGACCACACACTTGAAGCCAAGACTGGTGAGGTGGTTACTTCAGAGATGTAGATATCCTATACAGTGAAACTGAAGGTGAGCCACAGCTGCTTGTGGGTACTGATGTTCCCTTGGACAGAGTGACCGCAAGGGCAGAAGTGAGTAGTAGTACCAAGGCTGACAGTGAGGCACTGCTGTCAGAAGATATCAGACTTCCTGTGGAAGGGGAGATGGGAAGGGTTATAAAGAGAGAATTGAGAAAGGCTCATCTCTCAGACTCTACATTACAAGTCTTTAGGGAGGTAGCCAGGAAGGTGCCTGAGTCTCAAGGAGAGAATACAGTAGTTGGTAGTGCCTAGAGCCTACCATCTGGCACTTCTAGCCATAGCCCATGACATTCCCTTTGCAAGTCATATGGGCATAAAGCATACAAAGAGACATATTGTGCAGAACTTTTATTGGCCTGGGATTTCCAAGGATATAACAGGGTACTGCCGAACCTATGAGCAGTGCCAAAAAGTAAGCAAGGCAGGAGACAAGGCCAAAGCTCCTTTGATGCCTTTGCCTGTGATTGAAGAGTCATTTCAGAGGGTCAGTATGGATATTGTGGGGCCTCTGAGTACCCAAGGTTCCACAGGGAAGAAGTATATCCTACTGGTAGTAGATTATGCTACCAGATATCCCTGAGGCATGGCTCTCTCCTCCATAGAGGCGGAAAAGGTGGCAAATGAATTGATACAGATTTTCAGCAAGGTAGGTTTCCCAAAAGAAATACTGACTGGCAAAGGTGCCAATTTCTCATCAGACCTGCTGGCTTGTCTGTGGGAGTGCTGTGGGGTAAAGCATCTAAAGACCACCTTCTACCACCCCCAGACTAATGGTCTGGTGTTATGGTTAAACTCTACACTAAAGACCATGCTATGGGCATTTTCAGACCAGTTTAAGATGGAGTGGGACAAATATTTGCCCCATCTGTGGTTTCCTTACAGAGAGGTACCTCAGGAATCCACAGGTTTTTCATCCTTTGAGTTGGTGTATGGGCATAGGGTGATGGGACCTCTAGATTTGATTTGTGATGAGTGGGAGGATGAGTGTGAATCCCACAAGGAGTCTATTGTGGCATATGTCCTAAACCTCAGGATAAGGCTCAGGAAACTCATGGGCTTGGCCCAGGAGAACCTGGCAGAAGCTCAACAGCAGAAAAAGGTCTGGTATGACAGGAATGCTCAAGCTAGAGTTATGCTGTGGGATAACAGGTTATGGTTCTCATTCCTGTCAGACACAATACGTTGCAGGCAGCTTAGGAGGGACCCTTCAAAGTGGTAAGGAAGGTCATTGATGTTAACTACATGGTAGAACTGCTAGGCAGGAGCACAAACTGTATCATGGTGCTAAGTATTTGCACTAGGAGGCAGGAGGAGTCTGAGGGATATCTATGGCTACAGGAAGCCAGCCAGCAAAAACCCAAGTTACTATGGTGGTGCCTAGGGTTGCAGGCATATGATATGACAGTGCAACACTGTAATGGGGTCAGCAATGCAAAGGCTGCTGGGATCTCAAGACAGGGAAAGGGGTAATGTATTCCCAGATAGGTTCGTTCCTCTCAAGCAACATTTCTCAATGTTCACTTGAAATACCAGCTTGAGTCTTTGAAGGGGGGAAGAAGTGTGGTGAAAGGAGATACTGCCAGCCCAGCTAGCTGGAATTTTGTAAATAGGTGAATATCAAATTGATTAATATAAGATGCCTGTGTTACAAATATATTAGAACTGTATGTTGTGTATATCAAACTGCTTGTACAGACATGTGTGTGCTGAAAAGGTATTTGCAAAATGCTTGTGTTTAAAATGGATCCACAGTGTGCCCTACTGGAATAGAACAGAAATGTACATGCACTATTGTAACTGTTTAAATGTATATATTTTAATAGTGGAAACTGGGATACAAGAGATTAACTTCAGTCTACCAAACTTAAAAAAAATGAAATTAAATTACTTTATGGCTGGGCCATAAAAGATGGTATCTTTCAGTTTTCAATGCAGCAAGAAACACAATGTTTGTATTAGGAAACTTTCTGTATTGTCATTAGGGTAAACTAATTACTAATCTTGAAAGCATGAAGGAATTCAGTTGTTTTGTGACTCCCAGCATCTGCCAGAGATCTGAGGAGAAGCACTTGTCTATGTATTTTTACCGGTAGATGTTAGATGCTACCTGCTGCCATCAATGGTTGTTTTGCCTGGGGTCTAGAAGTCAGATGTCAAGAAGTGATGTCATTCTGCAAGCTCTCCCAGCAGTAATATTTGAGATATTATTTTCAGAAGTCTCTTAGTGAGACAGAGCATTCTGCATTCTGTCTTGAACCTGACAACAACTTGAAGATCCATTCACATTTGCCTTGCTCTACTAGTAAGCTCTTAGGTCATAGTAATTCTCTTAGATTCAACAGGGAATATAGTGAAGCTTAGTTTAGATATTTTCTTTATTTATTTGAGACCATCCTGCAATGTTATTTTAAATATTTCCTGTGGTTTTGAACTCTGATGTCACTGAGAATATATATTTAATATTGTCTTGTTTTTTTTATTTATTATTAATTAAATGTAAACCTTTCATTGTGGCTGATCTCTGTAGAGATAGTCAAGTTATGAGAGTACTTGCATATTTATTTGGTAACAATGTGTGGGCCACTCCTTATAGCCTTGCTCTTGGTCAAACTACCATTTGTGTTGATATTAATATTACACAGTAAGATTGGACAACTTTTGTTAAGGACCTTAAAGTAGCTGATAAGGAGTGAGTGGTGGCAGTAATAACTACCTTATAGTCTGGGCAGAAGGGGGCATAGCTAGTAAACCTGTGCCAGCCTTTCCCAGGTGTGTGTGTGTGTGTGTGTGTGTGTGTGTGTGTGTGTGTGTGTGTGTGTGTGTGTGTGTAAATCAAACCTCAAAGTTTGCGTGTGTCAGCTACTTCTGCAGGGACATGAAACATTGATTGGACAGAGAGGGTGCTGGGGCTCTTGTCTTAGTCAATCAGCTGAGATCTCAAAATGGAGAAACCAGCCCCAGACTGACTGTGGTCTCTGTGTGCTCTTAGTGAAAATCACACTTGATGCAGAGAGCTGTATCTGGGAATACTGTGTGTGTATTTGTCATCCTCCAAGTGCAGGTCCCCCACTGGTGCCAGTGGTGGGGATTGAGGCTCCTTGATTACTGGTATTTCTGTTTACCATAGTGCCTGAACTTACCGCCTTGGTGGTGATGTGGCATTTCTCTACACAGAAAGCAGTGTTATAGATAACTTGTATATCTAATATGTGAGTCTTGGCCTCTGCCAAGGTGCTGTTCAGTTACATTTATTATCAGACACTGTATATTGAAAAAAGTATGAATCATAGGCACCAGCAGGGTGATATTTACACCCACTGATTATCATCCATTATGTGTTGCACATTACCTGCCAGTTGAAGGAATGGTAGCCCTTCCTACTGACAGACTGCATTTAACAGACACTAGAGGAGTTTTTTATTGTCACATGTGTACAGTCTATAGCACCTGCTACTTCACGGAGGTGGGTGACATCACTAAGTCTCACATTGTGGTTTCTTCCCCAAGTATGTTGGGGGCACAGATATATTCCTCAACATGTGGAAGTAGTAAATCAGGAAACATATTGTGGACTCTGCAGGCTGACCCCTGGAAAATACACAATGCATTCTGCACTGGACTCTGGAAGGGTCATATAACAATTAAGATGCCATGCATACATTAGTATCCACCCCTAAAGGAAGACCACACATTCCTCCTGATCCTCTTTTGCATAATTTATGTCAACTAACACCTGTATGTCTCTTTTCACATGACAAAAGTCAGCTGCTAATAGGCTGACTGGTGGCATATAGTCTGTTGACAGTATCATTTCTGTTTGTGACACGTACTGCCATGTCCCACTTCTAGGTGCAAGACGGAGGTATAAAAAGATAGTAGGTGCTGCTTCTACTCTGAGCTCTTCTGGCTGCTGCAAGTCCAAAATTTCCCGTAAGCGTTTTGCTCTTATACTGATGCACAACTTGCTGTGAGATTAATGCAGCCCACAACTACAAATTGCAAATTGTATTCAAAGGTAATGACTTGCATATCATTATCTGCTAATTAAACTGCATCCATTCATCTGTATGTCATTACATAGTCATTTACATATACCAGTTCTCACACTGTTTTCCTTACCACTCCGTAATGTTAGCTGGTACTATGATATGAATCTCATCATGCCTGCACATGGCCACTTTCCATGCAATGGGGCTATAAAAACAATGGATACTGGCCAAAATATAACCAACTTGTATATTCTAGAAGTATCCTGGGAGAGGCAGAATATGATTAAACCCTTAATGTACTTCAGAAGAATAAGGAAAGTCCAACAGGGTATGACTTCTTGAAAAAAAGATGTGTGCATGCACTGAGACAGAATTATAAACCAGGGTATGCTAGTTCACATTAAGTAAAAATATTTTTCATAAAGAATAACAGAAGAAAGAAAGAGAGAAAATAAACTGAGTGTGTGTGTGTGTGTGTGTGTGTGTGTGTGTGTGTGTGTGTGTGTGTGTGTGTGTGTGTGAATGAGAAGATAAATGGGTGTGTTTGCGGCTGTGTGTGCAATTGTATAATATCAGAGCTCATCCTTTCCATGAGATGCTACAAGATAATTAGACTATTTAAGTTTTAATGTCATGAGATACAATCAGATTTTTAGATAATTATTGTAGTTTCAATGTAACATTGACAGATTGCACAGTGCCATATGGGAACCGATATGAAAAGTTCATTATCAACAAGAGTTTTACACAAGACTAATTTTTCAAACCTCTCTGCTCAAATTTTTTGATTCAGTTACTTGTGTTTCAGAAAAAAAATTGTCTCCGCCTAAAACATCACAGTGATTTGTGAATTTAAAATACTTTTCTCTGTTCACTGGCTTAACAGTCTAAGTTGAAAAGTCATTATTAGAATACCGTGGACTGAAACCGCTAGATAGAAATAGTATTAAAAATATTTGCACACTGAAATTCCCATAGTATTCTCGAAAAGTACTAATTTTGCATCTCCTGCATTAAGAGACAAGAAAGACAAAATGAAAGTCATAAAAAGAACACTAATTGGTGTTCTAGATCGCTTGATTTGAAACAGTAGGCTGTGCATACCAAATCACAACATGTATTGGAACTACAAGGTATTCATTTGCCATCACAGTAAAACGCAAAGAAGGTACTGCAGTTAATAGCAATAATTTTATCACACAAACTGAACTTGCTTTATATGCAATAATCTGCTGATTTTTCTTTTTTTTATTTTGTTTGTACCAGCTTAGATATGTATTTTCTTGCTCTAAAATATTTCAGTATGTGAATTGTGCCAAACATAAGTTCTGTGAAAAACAGAAATCCCAGTGTGTCAAATGCAAAATTAATGAGTATTCAATCAAGTCCTGCAACTTAATGATATCAACAAAATCAGCAACCTTTACAAGGTACCTCTCTTGGCAGAATACTTTAAGCAAACTTGCCATCTGAACTAATGGTGAGAATAAATCATTCTTAAACTAAATGTAGGTGGCGGATTCACTGCAATAAATCTTATCAATCAAGAAGGCATTTTCAGGTTATTGCATTTATGAAGTGATACTGTCTGTCTTCAAAAACAAGCTTAAATATAGCTTAAATGTAAAGTGCCGTGAGGCATAGTTTCAAGGTCTGTGACACATTCTAACTTTACCAATGTCCATCATATTCCTGCTTTATTCATTCACTATGAATGATATGCTTGAATGCCTAAAGCTTTATCATCAGTTTGCAATATGTTTGAAAAGAAATTACACTGCAAAAAGCAGAGGAGCTGAAAAAATTCTAATAAGTGAAAGATACATTTATGAGCCACCTGCAATATTCTGCCACTGAAATATAAATGCATTCAGGTGGTATGAACATAACACTCAGATTTCAGCCCTGATACTATGGAGAAAATGGGTACAATCATGACGTTTGAGCTGAAGTCGTTTACAGTAATTTATTTAGCAATTGTGTTTGTTACTGTCTAGGAGTTAAAGTTTTTTTCTTACCTACTCATACATTAAACATATGTTCTTACACTAAAATGAGTCCTACTAGACTAGAATTCTTTCAGAACTGTTATCTTTTTTCCTATGAACAAATGAAGTTACTCAATGTTGCTGAATTAGTTCTTCTTGAAATGTGCATTAAGATAAAATTTATAGGATTCTAATACATCAAGATCACCTTCATGGAATACAGGAATCAAACTTTAACTATGACCCAGCTGACCCAGATTTCACTAGGGCCTGGGCACTGGAAGGGTGGACTCAGACCAGAGGAGGAATGAGATGTTAGCTCCTGCTTGCTGTTACTTGAGAAGAGTATGGGAGAGTATTGGATATACTTAACATTATGAGCCCAAATGGAGAATGATGGTAAGTGACACTGACATTCATGCAGAACAGGGTTAACAGAGCAGGTGAGTGGTTCTCGGGGGTTTGCAGCATGATTACAACAATCAGGTATACTCCAATCAATGAAAAATGTCTACTTCCCTGGGGGGTTATGGCATATGTACACAAAATACCTTAGTCAACCAGAGTTCACTGCCTCACAGGCTTTCCCCCATTCCAGTCCAGGTGCATAGAAATCCATACTTCTGCATAATTCTAAGGGCTTCCTCCAGAACAGGATCCTTTTAAGGAAGGGTCACACTAAGGTATTGTCAAATTAGTTGGCAACCAGGAAGGAATGAAAAATGAGGAGACCTGGTTAAAGGGAGATCCTAAAACCTGTATCAGATGAAGAATAAAATGTAAAAAGCAATAAAAACCTGTCTAAAGCAATACAAAATCCAATATGTACACTAACAAAATTTGAGAAATGCAAAAAAAGAGTGTCACGTATGGCATGTGGATGCATATTAACAGAGTGGTGACTGGTTTCCTTAAATGTGTTAACTCAGAATGGTCTGATAGGAAAGTGGCAGATATTTATTTAAAAATAATAACACAGAAACAGGCAAGGAGGTCAGACTTAATGAGGAACAGCTGTACATTGGGATATTTAAGGTTGGTGCCCTGATGTATTGCAAATTAATGACCTTTAGATCTGAAATGTGTCCTGCAAGGATTCTAGAAGGTGTTACATATACCAGAATGAAGGAAGCAGGCACTCTGGTGAGTATCCATTTGAGAAACAGAAGCGGAACCCTTTACAGGAAAATTATATGATTTTATCCTTGCCTTTCTGGTAGAAGAACATAATTTAGCTTATCCCTGTATGAGGAACTGCAAAGAGAGGTGCTGCGTTGTTGAGAGGTGTATGTAAATTTTGACAGCTACTGTGGTGGGATTCTATGTGTAAGGAAATACCACACCAGAATTTCAAGAAGTATTGCTTTTGGTTGGAACTGTGAAAACCACACAGAGTAGAAACTTTAGAAGACAATTTATTCTGACTGCAGATTGAACTTCATATGAATTGCATTTTTGTCTATTCTTAAGTTTATTTATGGTATACAAGAGTTTCAGACTGGAAAACTAGTTCCAATAAATACTTAAATAAGTGTCTGTGTGAGTGTGTGTTTATGAACCCACAAACACACATACACACTGAATCTTCTTTCTTCTTTGCTTTTTACAGTTAAGTATCTACAGCTGCAAAATAATATAACAGATACAGATAGACACAAGCACACAAACAAACATGCACATGCACAGGTCACATGACCTTATGAGTGTGCACACACACACACACACACACGCACGCACGCACGCACACACACACACACACACATTTTATATGGTGTGCAGAGAAAGAGATACAAAAGACAAAGGGATATATACAGGTAAATACAGATAGAGGGTGGTATTCCAAAACTATTTTTGCTCAGAGCAGGAAATTTCCTGAGTTTATAAGACTTTCTTCCCCAACTATAGTTTCTGTTTAGGGTGACCCCTTCTAATTTCTCAGTCATAATCTTGTTCACCCAAGTCATAATGCCCTATCTCTTCTGTCTTTTAAACTTGGAAAAAGTTTGAAATTCATTGTTGTACCTTTAACTCATTGACACCCCCTGATAAGTAGAATGTGGCATCTCTAGTAGCCTACATATATTCTTGCATTCCGGGATATTCAAATTAAAAAGCATTATCCAAACAAATGTAAATGTCTTCAGAACAGTAAATGCTATTTTAAAAGGCTCAAACAGCAATGTTATTTTTTCAGTGATAATAGTCAATGCACTCAAAGACTTTACTTCAATATTGTAATATATTCCAATGCATACAAAGCCAGAATTTTATTTTTCTGTAAAGATTCACAAACATATTGTCATATGTTAGAAACTGTGCAATCTACAGAAACACTCTCAGAGGACTTTTGTTCATCTAGACTTGAGCTTTCTCATGATGACAAGAAATTCCTATTTTAGTGTTTTTATTTGAAATATTTACAGAAATATGAAATATTATGTTTATTTGTATAATTCATTATATAAATAATGAATATCTATCAATTTCTATGACTTACAGGAGAGATATGAATGACAATTTTCTTCAAAATCATTAAAGGTTTCACCTGATACCATGCAAGAGTTTATAAGTCACCAGTTTTAGAAATAATTCTGTACACATAGAAATAGTGTGCTATTCCATAACTGCTAGCAAACATCTAGCAACATCTTCAGTATAGTGCATTTTCATGGATTATAATAATCTATGTTTCGATTTCCCACCATGTCACACAATTACATGTAATTCTCTAAAATACAAAAATATGAATATAAATATGAACAAGTGGTATGGTGATTAATATGTATACTGTGAGCTATCCTAGATTACGAATATTCATGCCATGTTGTTTTGTATACTTTCCCTTTCTTAAGATGTACATAATTAATTAAGTCTCTTAGTTAAGGAAGACAGCACCAAAAATATCAAGACCCCTAGCGAAGCTATAAAAGTTAAATGGAGCTATGCAAAAAAATATCATATGCAAGAATGAGCTGAATTATTTCTCAGGGGAACTTTGACCATTACTCTCCCTGACATGGTAGTCTATGCATCTCACACTTCTGCTACTCATATCTATAAACTATGTAGGGGGAAATAACCTGAGATCCCACAATTTCAGATTTCTATGTTTTCCTCTGGATTTGCACTAACAGAACTGCAGTTCCAAGGATCAGTTATAGCCTTTAGAACTTCAGCACACACTCAGATAAGTGTTGCCTTTTTGATTGATCAAGAACATTTGTTTGCCCTGTGTTATAAATATCCCATAAAACCTTTCAACCTTCAGGACTTTACCACAACTGTACTTTGAGTTGCACAGATGTTTCCAATCTATCCTATTTATATTTTGGAAATATCTACCATAGACAGCACTGTCACATACATTGTGTCAGTGTTTGCAGCATATAGTTTCTGAGTTCTTTCAATATTCTCCTGTGTTTGTCCTTTTCCTTAACAACAATATGATTTAATTCATTTTTCAGCTTTCTATCCAAAAAGTAGAGGGCACAAAACATTTCACAGCATTTTTCCTGAATCAAAGAAGCTATATTAACATATGTGAGTTTTCATACCATCAAGCCATAGTTTCCATTCCAATTACAGAGTGTGACCAACCTTCAAAGTCCATTATTTGTTTACACCTTATTATAGTAAGTAACAGAAATAACATCCGACTTCTACAAGAATGGGCAACATCAACTAGATACATCACTGAGGCACTAAACAGGATGAAGTTCACAGCTGGTGCATTCCTCAAACCCAACACAATGTTATGGGTCATGCTTTCTTATTCTTATCATATTCCATATTTCACAATTACTATCCATAAATTCATTTCTGTACCAATCCATACATCTCTTCTTTGATTCCTATATTGCACTCATCGATTTTTTACCTCTTTTAATTTCAGTTTACCTCTCGGTTTCCATTTGCTAGTGACGGTATTTTCACCACAATCATCAGTAAAAGTAATGTTTTTCAGCTTTTCCTGGTTAAGGGTCACCACAGTGGAACTCTGGTCCACTCATGATTGGCAGTGGATTTTTAAGGTGCCGAGTTGCCAGCCTGACACCCAACCTTCAATGAAGGCACACCCATTCACGCACTCACCTACCTGCATGTCTTTAAACATCACTCGACCATGGGGAGGACATGCAGACTCCACACAGAAGGCGCTCCAGCCAAGAATCGAATGGGAGAACCTCTTACTGTGAGGTGACAATGCTAACCACTGCACCGCCATGGCTCTAATCACCACAATCATCAGTAATGATAGAAAAGCCTTTACTTGCCCTGGTTTCTTCACCCTGGGCCAAGTGAAAATTAAAGACTCCCTGGTGGAGCGATATTTGTTTGTTATTTGTTTTAGCATATACCCTGAACCCAGCTTTAACTGCTGTAACTCCCTAGACTCCCAAAATATATATTCCCACATACCTCTGTCTCCTTCCTCGAACCTCCAACATACTCCCAAAACTTTCAGGAATATTCTGCATTCTTAGTCCAGAGTGCAAAAATAGCAATGGAAACCCTTCCATGCAGATATTATAAATTTTCTTGACTTTGTGGCATATCAAGGGGTGAAAACTATCTGCTTTCATTCATCTACTGTCAAGTATATACTCAGTTTATCGTGCCATGTCTGTTTCATCTTTTAATTGCATGTCTGGTTATTCACTTCTGGTAATGCCTTATATGCTTTTCCTAAGACTCTTTTCTGAGAGGCCCATTGTAGTCTTGCCTCTAAGATAATCCACAATTAATGTCTTATCCCCTATATCTATGCCTTCCCATAAAATATCCTTCCATTCTGCTAAGAATCCTACATAATTAACATATTCCACTTCCAACAAATTAAATTCTTCTTTGATCTCCATAAATGTTTTTATCTTTTGCCCTCTCATTAGTTGCTCCTAGTATCTTGGTTCGTTCACTGGATATCAAGGACTTTCTCCTGCTCTTGATCTCTCATTTTTCACATTCTATATCCTATCAGGAGTATATAGCTCTGTCTGGGTTTATGCTGACAGTTTCTGGCATTATCACATAAAGTCTGGTACTGTTTATCAAAACAAATATATTGTATAGTGGTTATATATCTAATTGATGTAGTATTATCAAGTTCTTTATAAATTCACACAGAAAATACTTCATTGAGGTATACCATTTAATCATAAAGAATTGCTTTCCCTTTCCCAGTGGATAATTTCCATTAATTTCAGAGCTTTGCTCCACAAATACAAAGAATGTCTCTTTGGTAAAGCCCATAACTTTAAAAAAAGGTTTATAAAAAATGTCAAGTGAAAACTTTTGCCCCTGCATCCACTCATTCTGTTAGAAGTCCATCCAATTACTAATTTCTCACCTCTGATGACCACAGAGGTAACCCATGGCCCAATCAAGAATGTATCAGAGTAAGTCAAGTCATAATCCTATGGCCAATCCCCAAAATGTCACTGTGACATATATTGTGATAATAAGTCGACATATGCTTCTTTTTCTTATATTATTAATATGAGAATTATGTGAGAACTTTTCATGAATTAATAAATGTTACTTAAGGGTATCGGTCATATTTATGATGAGGAGCTGGATATAGTAAGAATGAAGTTGCTAGCCAAGACATATGAAACTATTAGTATATCCTATGCAAAATTAAAGGCTTGCAAAGGAATTACTATATTAAGCGTAGCAATTTCAGTACCTTCAGAACCATGAAAAATAAAGAAAGAAGGTGTTACCAAAAGGCTTAGCATACAGATTAAAAAAAAACAAAGAATAGGCCTTTCTGAAATAACTTTGGAGCAATTCATTTGATATATGACTACCAGAGCTATAAATTATGTTATGTCTGTTTTTCTGACATCATTTCATTTTGTTGGCAGTACACTTAAGGGTGAATGTTTGCTTTAGGCAAGTCTCTCATCTCAGATCCAGACAGAAAAAGTTGCATGTAAGGTACTTTATAATGATAACCTGATTTATAAAGAGCCTGCTAACATGATGTGATGACAATCTGTAAGATTTTCTTCTTTTAATAATCAGTGTAATGTGTTTGCCTTCTGACATCCATGTTTTTACATTATACAATTTCTGTAGTGATATTGAAAAAGTAAAATAGAATTCTGCTCAAGGCATTTCATGATTATGAAATTATTTCAAATACATTATGAATGATGGCAAAGAGGAAAATGTGTAACATACTTTTGTTTTCATATTAGTCATGTCCACAGAATTTTTTGGAAGGTTTAATAGTGCAGCTTGAAATAGGGTTTATACACTTTAAAAAATATTAACCCTGTATTGCTGACATTAGGAAACTCACCATCCACTACAGAAGAAAACCAATGCTACTCGGTGCTAACAATTCCTTTAGAGAAACATTTCATTGATGTTCTTTAAAAAAAAAAACATTTACCCAGATCTGTGCTTTCAGATGAAAGGATACTATTCTCAAAGACCTCTGCATCTGCTTAGTATTCCTTTATTTAATGCAAATCAGGAAAAAAGATCAAGCTCACTGTAAGAATTAGTTTAACCTAGACGTTCATCCTGCTAGATGAATGATTAGCTATGTGTTTTTTTTAAACTTACTTTCAAAGAAATGGTATGGATCCAGCATTGATGAGTAACAACTTCTATAATTCATGCATTAGTGAGTATCTTCTTCAAACTTATGAAGTGGTACATAAAGGCAGACAACTGACTGGTCAAGCTAGGATGAGAAATGGTTAGTATTATTTTTTTAAGTGATTGCTGATAGATTCAACTCATTTGCAGTGAGAAGAAGATCACTTTAGTATTGTCTGAAGTATTCTACCTTGGAGAATATTTCTTTTTTTCATATCTTTGTTTGCTATTTATTCTGAATTGAAAAACAAGGACTCTGAATCTGATATCCAAAACTGCTAAGGAATATCCAAAGAGAGAGAGAGATTTAAGACAATTATTGTTAGATATTTAGGACATATTACACTGCACACTAGGAGGGTATCAATCCTCACTTATATAGGGCCTAATAGGTACTTGCAATATAAGGAAGAAGAGCAAGATGGGAACTTGTCCACCATATTCTATTAATGGATACAATGTCTGAATTTTGTGCTTTTCTGTTATTTTTCCTTCTCTTTTTTTCCTACTATGTATGTGTCTGAAATAAACATCCTGTATCCTTATTTCTGAGTATTGAAAAAGTTAGTTGCATGTCTAACCAAACCCTTTCTACGTTGTCCTCTTGTAGTATTTGGCAAATAATATTGATTTTGTAGTTTGTATCCATTTCAGTTATGTTGTAATAGTTATAATGGGTGGTGGACTGTCCTGTCTTTCACTTCATTTCATATTTTCCAGTTTATCCCTTATATATGTATTGCTTGTTGATATCAAATAAGTGTCTGGTATTCAAGATGACATTTCACTTTATTGGTAGGTCATTAAAATACTGTTTCTGCCTTTATTGAGCTATAGTTGTCAATGCTGTATTCATCATTGTGCTGATTTCTAAGTTGCATAATGTCTTAATATTGTTCCAAGTTCATCTAATGGAACTATTATATCACTACCTTCTTTATATTTTTATTTTATTTCATTTTACCTTTTTTCTTCACAAGTCATTACATTTTTTCATTTCCCAATTTGTTTTATAGAAACAATCTGACTTCCATTTCACTACTGTATATTTTATTTTCTTTGAGCCTCAAGTTCCATATTGTGCTTAACATCAACTTTCTAAAGGATTGTTTTCTGATTTACTAATTTTATCCCTTCAGATTGCTTTTTCTCGGTATGATTTAAGTTTTTTTTTCTTTAGAAATGGTCATTTTATAACTTGCTATATTCCCAAGTTGTTCTTTACATGAGAGAAGTATTTCTTATCCTGTGCTGTTTTATTTAAAATTAACATATCACTTTGGTCCTATTCCTTTCTGCCTTTGTACAGTTCTCAAAATACGTGAAACTTGCTTTATCAAAGGTGCTATTTATGAGGAGAAAAGGTGAGTTTCTTAGTTTTAAAAATTTCAATCATTTCTAAGTCTGTGAGACCTTGGAGGCAATATATGTAGAGATCAAGGGGAAATAATTCATTCCCTGTATCAGTGTGTCAAGGGACCATAGCTCCCTTGTAAAGTTTTGTGATTTTGATTTTTAAAGTGCAGTTGACCAGAGCTGTGATTTTATTCTTTTTTTTTAGCTGTTTCAGTTACTGTGTTTTGTGTGAGATAAAATGCTTCAGTAATGATCCCTTTCTAGTTAATTTTGGTTCACTTTTTTACCCTCTGCTTTTGTATGTAGGAAATGTCTGCCATGGGACATTCAACTTTCCTCTGTTTTTTTTCTGTAGCTATGCTTTTCTTGTAATAATTCAGATTCTGAATATTATGTTTATAGGTGTTTTACTCATTAGGCTAAAACTGGACTGCATTCCTTTATATGCTTACATTGTGCCTTTCTGTTTACAACTGGATGTGTGGCAGTCTGCTTGTTATTTGTTTGTTTATGTTTATGGATGAACCTTTATGTGGTGTTGCATATGTAAAGCCATTCTTTTTCAGATGTTCTTACACTGTTTTGTTTTGTCTTACCTCTGCAATTTTCATCTGTTTTACGTAGTAACTATTTGAAAGGTCAGGACGATAAATGCCGAGTTCTGGAATGTGGAGACTGAATGGCCAAAAATTCAGACATAGCTATATTAAGTCTGAGACTGACATTTTTTGGAATACTTCCTTTTCTCTGAGGTATAACAATCTCACATTTGGCATATATATATATATATATATATATATATATATATATATATATATATATATATATATATATATATATATATATATATATATATATATATATATTGGAATTTTGGGGGACTTACCACAAACATCAAGGGTCCAATGGGTTTTCTCTCATGAAAAATGAAGTTTAAAGGAGAAAAGCAGTATTTGATGTTCCCTCTTTTCTTGCTTTTTTGATCTTATTTGAGCATTCTTGGGACTTGGCATTGTGAGTCTTAACATTTCAGTGTGGAGCCATTTTACGTAAAATGCATTGTTAATTTTATAAATTACTACTTGATTAAAATTGTTTTTTTTTTTTCATTTTTAAGATCATATATGTACCATACAGTACTTCCCTAAATTTATTTTCTTCAAATTCTGGTGATTCCCTTTGAAAGTCAGTATCTCATATGAGAAAGCTGCATATTGTAATGGTAACACATACCTACACCACCTATAAATACTGCTGAAAACATTGACAACAAGAAAGGATACATGCAATTGAGTTATTTACTTTATTTACTTACTCTTTGTTGACCAGGTTATTCCCATTAGGCCAATGACCTCTTTTAAGCTAGATCTAAGATGATATTTATACTGACTAGAGGAAATTTGGGCAGGACACCTGAAACTGTCCCAGTTCTTTGAATAAGTATTGTGTGATATTGTGCATCCACCTGAGGTATCACCTACTCAGACAGATGGGACATGCTATATGGATGGGACTATATAGCTATACTAACTTTCATGCAATTTGCAAAGAAAGAGACAACACTGCACCCCCATTTCTTATGTCTCACAATTTGATACTATAACCAAAAAAATGCCTTAGGTCAGTGAAACTATTGTTGAAGACAAAAGGTTTTCAAAAAATGCAGACATTTAAACCACATCACATACAAATCTGCATAATTTTTCAATGTGTTTTCACAGGTATGCAAACTGAAACACACAGGTGAAGTGTGCAAGATGCCTTTAAGATCTCATTGTGTTGGTCTTGCTTACTTTACACTGAGTTTATAGGCTGGACCATGTCCATATGTACTGTTTTTCTGCATGTACTTTATTTATTTTTCTAAAGTTACATATTTGTTTTAAATACAATGTTATAAGCTAAGAAAGCAGAACTGCTGTGCCTCTGTTTTAAATGACATATAACTCCATGACAACCCTTCTCCTTATTAACACACTATGGGCCACATTCTGAAAGACTCGCTGTTAAAGTAAATAATTTACTTCAGTATAGACCTGCCCTGATTCCAAAAACCTTGTTTTCGATTTAAGTGACTTACTCTGGTATAAGACCTATCTATAAAGCAAGCTTACACCAATAGCAATACTTTTGGAATCTGGATCCCATGGTAAGTCTGCTTTATAAATAGGACTTAACTGGAATAAGTCACTTACACTAAGAACAAGTCTTTTAATACTGGGGTATGCTTATACTGAAATAAGGTACTCATACTGAGAGCAAGTCTTTTAGAATAGGGACAGGGTCGTCACCTACACTGAGATAAAGTCTTTTTGAATTAGGCCCTATGTCTACCATGTACATGGTTGTGTTGGAAATTACATGTTTTACAAGTCATTTGCATTTATATGTGAGGTGTAAGGGTTTATTTCAGCAAGGGATAGAGGATTATCATATTTCTCTGATATACAAACTGATCTGTTTAAGAGTTGAGTCTCATTCCTCAGGACTGAAAAGAAATACCATGACAGTAAATAAATAAGACCCAAAATGTTAGAAATTTGGTAAAATAGATTAACACAGTAATTAGGACTATTAAGAGAAATTCCTGTGCTATATCAGAAATAAATAGAGTATATTACTGTGCAGGTAAATAAATAACAGATAAAAACTTAGTACAAAACATAGAGCAATAAGGGAAAGGAAGGGAAAAAATAAAATGCCACCTTGTTTAAAGATTAATCAACCACTTTTTGTGGACGATTTAAACACTGTATAGCTTTGCAGATGAGGAGCTGAAGCACAATTACAAGTGGTTAAAACTTTCTCAGTTGATTTGCTCTTAATAAATGTGCAAAAGCAATGTTTAAAGCAGAAAAGTTGCAGCACTAAGAAAATATCAATCTGGGCAGGAATATGATATAAAGGAACTTGAGCAGGAGGGATTGTATAAATATCTGGGAAATTATAAAGGATCAGTAATAAAGCTTGAACAAATGCAAATGAAACTCGGTAAGGGATACTTTAGAAGAGTAAAACTAATATTGATAACTGCACTGACATCTAGGAATGAAGTTCAAGCGATATAAACCAGTTTGCTCTTCCTATTCTAACTTGCAATTTTTGGGATGCCTGACTGGCCCCAAAAGTTATTAAATCAGTTGGACAAAGAAACAAGAAAAATGATTCATGCTTATCAAATGAGATATACATATCAGTGTATACCAAAATTATATATTTCACACTCTGAAGGAGGTATGGGCCTGCTCAAAATTGATTACATGTACAGATCTGCAATCATTGGGCTGCATATATATCTGCTGAAATCACCAGATCCAAACATAGTGAACATTTTAAAACATTAGGAGAAGAAGAGTAAGACGACTTTCCTGCCTAGTTTAGCAGAAACAAGTTGGAGTGGAATTAAATCAGGAACAGACAATAATCAGGCAGCAACTGAATGTGCAAAAAAAAATAAATAAATAAAACAAAGGGAAGAATATAAGGAAAAGGATCAGATGAGAAGGAAAGAAATGTGAAAAAAGCATACATATTGTGGCAAGTATAGAGATCTCCTAGAATAACCTCATATCAATCAGGATTTCATGCATGAATGGTTAAGGAGAGGCGAAGTCAGACTAAATGATGAAAGGTTAATATTGGCAGCCCAGAATAATTGACCAAGTACACGTTGGTTTATAAAGTCCATTGAACATGTAGGGGTAAAAGAGTGATGTAGGTTCTGTAAAAAAGAACTGGAAATAGTTGTACATCTTGTTGTTGGGTATGATACACTCACGCAGAGAGCCTGAATACTGAAAGGCAAAATAATGTGGCAGAAATGTTGCATTGGAGATTGTGAAAACACTGCAATACTGAAGCAGTTGACAAGCATTGGAAACATGAACCACAAAGCATTGAGAAAATTATTAAGTTTATATGACATGGAATGACCCACTACCAATATTTCAAAAAAATAGAAGCAAAAAAAACATATATAGTAGTCCAGGAAAAAAAAGACAAAAGTATCACGATCTTTGCAATTGCTATCATCAATAATTAAAGTGTCTTATGTACAGAGAGATACAAAGTCAAAAAATGCCAGGATTTGTAGGAAGAAATGAAAGCAATGTGGAATAAGGATACCCAGACAGTTCCAATAGTAGTAAGGGCAACAAGTCTAATAAGAAATAATTTACAGCCACATTTAGATGTACTACTGATACATGTAACTCCATATGAATTACAGACGTCAGCTCTGGGCACATAGTGGGTGCATCAAACAGCACATTTGTCTAACATCAAAGGCTAAAACAATGCTAATTTCATGAACTTTAATAATACCTTGACTTAGGAATAACATTATTACCTATTATGGACTTGGAAAAGTTAAACTGAGAGAAACTCACCTGCTTCATTATTATGAAGTACCATCCTGTACTGCCATGATTATTGGTGTAAAACAGAATGAGAGAGCTGTATGGTTTTAATATGTAAATATCAGTAGTGCTAGTTCTCAAGAAACAGAAGGGAAATTCTTTTTACAACAGCACTGCTGGAATGGTTGGGGTAGACTGTGTATTTGTGGGGGGGGGGTAAAATGGTACCACTGTGGCTGCCAGGACTGTGTGACATGCTCATTTTCTGTGTTTTTTTTGATATTTTACCAGTTTTATATATACATTATACTTGTTGAAATGTTTTCATGCTTAATGCTTAAAAATTAGTGCATCTGTGAGCTGCTGCTTTTGCTGAATAATTTTAAGGCACTAATCCTGGGGGATCACAAACTAAATAGCTTCATATGTTGACAGCCTTGATTTTCCAGGATCAGCCTTTACTATTAGTGGCTTGTGCTTATGGTTTGTGGTTGTGGTTGTAACTTTTCTACATAATTTACTAACTGAGTTTTTTCTCTCTTGCTTTGTTGTTGACAGACATTTCTTTTCATGCATTCTGTGCACTGACACACACATTGTTATTTGATGATTTATCACCACTGCAAGCAGTAACTTAACTAGATTTTTACTACTGGGTCTATACTTTTGCCAACTTTGGGAGCCTTTGTCAGTGTTCCATCTGGTACTGAGGTGGCACTTTATCTTTTCAGGAACAGCTAAGTTTTGCATACTTCTTGGAGTTATTGTGCATTTTCTTTTCTTGCATCTGCATTATAGAACTTATATAGCGCTTTTATTCTCCATGCTTAATTGTGTAAATTGCACAAAGCAACACTTTACTGCATTTGATAGAATGTGTTGAAACTATTGGTTGCTGACCATTGTGAAAGCAACACCAATCTGTTTTTTTTTTTTTTCAGTTTTACTGCTTAGTTTGGGCTTGTTTTTCAAAGAAGACATATGTTCTGCCCACTTTTTTTTATTCTTTCTGGTGCTTACTAATTTGTCACACTGAGAGCCATTTGTCATCTGATTAATTCGTATGTCCTGTATCGCTTACTTTGTGTTATGGAGATCTGTTTAATGGGCTATATTTTTGGAATGTTTCATTATTCTTTACTGCTCTAGACCCTATTATCATATACTTGCTTTGGCTTCTCTGACGATTTACATTCTCTTTTTTCCTTTTTTATTATTGTTTTTCTTTACTACAAGCAAATTGTACAATATTTGTTGGACTTTACATTTTAGTTTTGCTCCACCTGTAATCCATTACTTCAGCATAGTTTCTCTCGTTTTCATTGTATTATTATGTATTTATGTTCGGTAGTATAGCTTACCTCAGCAAGTTAGCTTGAACACATATTCAGTTTTTGACTATGGGTATTAACTCTTTCTATAACAGAGATCAGTTGCTGGGGTTTCACCTCTGTATAACAGAAACCTGTTGATAACAATCAGAAATTTTCTTTCCTTAAAACTCCCTAGGAGTGCATTTAAAGTCATTATAAAGTTATGAAAACTAAAGAAGCACAGAGCTGACACCAGACTTGTATCCTATAACTGTGCTTCATAGTTCTCACCATAGAATGAAGCTACTAGATATCCCCTTTTGTTCTGCACAATGTGCTCCTGGATTCATCATGTCATCTGGAACTCCTTTAGCACCATTAAGTGTGCTATATTCAAATGCCAGTTATATGTGGAACAAGTCAATCATTATATCCGATTTAATCCATAAGGCAGGCTTGGCATTTATCAGGGAGACCTGGCAGGATAAACATTTTAATCCTATTCTTGTGACTTTTGTATCTCCTGGATTCCCCATCATATAGAACCCCAGACTCAGAATGAGGCAGTGAGTTGCGCCTTTTGTTGTGCAACCACTGAGCTGAAGAAGGCGAAAGGTCATAAATTACTTTGAGTTTGCCATGTTTATTGGAGGAAACTGAACAATCCTTATCTACTGTACACCAATTAGTGTGTGGAGGTGCCTTCAGTAGCTCAGACTTCTTTGTTACCTTGGTCTAGGCATTTTAGCAGACTTATGTTTGCTGACTTCAGCATCACAGTAATTAAGGAGATGTTTTTTTTTTGTAAAATAATTAATCTGTATTATGAAATATTTGGCATTGTGCAGACTGCTACTTCTGCTACCCACATGTTTCAGGTCTATATTATAACATCAAAGTTCTCTAACATCGAATGTTATAATATCGAACCCGTAATGTCGAACACTGAAAACAGCGAAGGTACAGGACATCGAATTCTTTCCCAGGGAAAGAATTTGGTGGGCCGTTGCTGTGGCTTCGCTGTTTTCAGCATTCGATATGCTGGGGCGTTACGGGTCGGGTTCAGGTAAGTGTGCAATTGTGTGTAGGTTAGGGTTAGGGGGCGGGTTAGGTGAGTTAGGATTAGGGAGCGGGTCAGGTAAGTGTGTGGTTGTGTGGACGTTAGAGTTAGGGCACGGGTTCAGGTAAGTATGTGATTGTGTGTAGGTTAGGGTTAGGGGGCAGGTTAGGTGAGTTAGGGTTAGGGCATGGGTCAGGTAAGTGTGCGATTGTGTGTAGGTTAGGATTAGGGATGCGGGTTAGGTGAGTTAGGGTTAGGGCGCAGGTGAGGTGAGTGTGCGATAGTGACGGACCTTAGGGTTAGGGTTGGGTTAAGGTAAGTGGATAGCTAGTACTGTATGTAAAGTTTAGTTTAGGTGTAGGATTTTAAGTGTATGTGTGTGGATGGCTGTTTTTGTGTGTGTTTGTGCTGTGTGTATGTTTCCCGGAATAGCAAAATTTTTCCCTGGGAAAAAATTTGCTATTCTGACTGTTCAATGTTTTCACACTTCGGTGTTTAGGGTTCGATATAATAACATTCAATGTTAGAGAACTTCGATGTTATGATATAGACCCCATGTTTCACATATACTTGGGACTTGGTAATTAAGCATGGACTCATACCCAGGTACCGTGATATCTTGGCCCTTAGCTGTGGGTATATGGTTCACCTAGTAGCATATAATCCATGACTTGATTTTGAGCTACATGAGTTAAAGAGAACTGGGCAAAGGTTAACATGCAAGTGGTATCATACTAGTTTCTTTGAGGATAAGCTTGAACTAGATGGTCATTTCTCAATATTCATGCAGGGATCTCCTAGAAGAAGTCTGTGTACTTGTCCAACTAGATTTCTGGGGGTGAAAAATGGTCATCTGTTTTCTTCCAGGTGATTGACAGGTTGTCTAATCAAATCTATCTGGTCACCTGAAAGGTTTTATCCCTTGAAGACTGTGATTTGGTAATTAATTTTTAGCTGCCAAACTTGCATCAATCAGATATGATTTCACAAACAACATGCCAGCAGGTTGTGCAAGTTGTCACAGAGGTGTTATCTTTAACTATTTGGCTTAAATTTCTGTTGTTTCATTATAGCAATTTCAATGCTTTAATGATTTTGTATGTGTTGTTAACAACCTTCTGGCTGGAGCCTTGCTTTACTAGGCTGACTCAGTACTGTTTAGATGTGTTAGGTATATTCTGTTACCACACCACCATAGCAGTTCTTTAGGATGGTGCATTTTCATTATGTTAAAGGAGGCCTTGATTACTCCTGTCCTGAAAAGGCTGGTTTGAATCTCAGTGATCTGGATAATTATAAATCAGTTTCCAACTGCCTGTTTATGTGAAAGTTCTGAGTATGGTGGCAAACATGCAAAAGGATTCATACTTGTGAAGAGTATTATCAGCAGTTCTGTCCAGTCTGGCATTTCTGCTAGACACACTACTAAGACTGCACTTACTGGGGTTTGTACTGATCTCCTTATAGAAAAGGACCAACTTTATTCTAGTCTGGTCCAGTTGACTCTATTATCTGCATTTGGCATGGAGTACAATGTGATCCTTTTTGATCACTTGTAACACTACTGTAGTATCACCAAGGTGAATCAGAATTGGTTTGCCTCTAACATCATTGTGGGCAAATGCAGGCAGAACTTTCAGGACTTATTTCCTCTGCTTTTTACTCTCTAACTTGTGGAGAAAAGCAGATTTCCCTTTTAGGACGTATGTATTCACTGTGTAGATATTCTCTATAGATGTTATTTTAGGGAGACGTCTACAGACTTTTTGTCATGCAGATGACATGCAACTCTATATCTCTCTTTCCTTAAGAATATGTCTCTACTGTTGGGAAACTAGATGAAAACTTGGTATTCATCCATAACTGGATGGCCATTTTTCTTCTTCTTTCAGCTTTTCCCGGTTAGAGGTCGCCACAGTGGATCACCTTGTCCACTCATAATTGACAGTAGAGTTTTTACGGTGTTGAGTTGCCACCCAGCCAGCTAACCTTCCACAGAAGGCACACACATGCATGCACTAATGCCTAGGGCCAATTTAGAGTATCCAATCCACCTACAGCATGTCTTTGGGATGTGGGAGGAAACTGGAGAACCCAGAGGAAACCCACGCGACCACAGGGAGGACATGCAGACTCAGCACAGAAGGCACCCCAGCCGAGGATCGAACCGGATAACCTCTTGCTGTGAGGTGGCAACACTAACTGCTGCACCACTGCAGCCACCTTCCATAACTGGGTGACCATTGGTCATCTGAAATTCAATAATCTGACGATGTTGCCATAGCTGTGCATTCTACTCTATGGGTTTCAAACACTCAACTTTTGTCAGTAAACATAATACACACACAGGTGTCAAGCAAAAATTAATGTCAAGGGTATGTAAGGTGCATTTGTTGGCAAACTATCCCTAAAAGAGTAGGTATCTGCTATAATCTCCCTGTTTCTAACCCAGGAACATTGTCTTTACTAAACGTCTTATTCCATCTACAGTCTTCCTTGCAGTGGTACATACTCTGGTGAGCTTCTGTTTGGATTATTCTTAACACGCTACACCTGTAGTCCTGGACTGTAACAACTGCTGCAAAACTCTACTGCCTTGTTACATACAGAGATAACATGTTACCAACACATACTACTTCATTTCTGCTTAACCTATACCGGCTGCCAATTTGACAGAGAATTATTTTTAAATTTCTAGTCTTTATATATCTGGCTTTACATGACATGGGTCCTCTCTATTTAAGAGATGTCTTTGATAAGGGATCCTCAGACATTTTTAAGTGGGCTAATTTATGTCCATAGTATCCTGCAAGGCTTTCTGCCATGGGGCCATGTCTGCAACAACTCCTGTTGGAAAGATCCAGGCACATATCTTCACTAGTGGCATAAACTACCTTAAATGATACCCAACTACCAGGGAATGTAGCAGCTCAATGTCAAACTTCTTAGAGATTGCCAGGCTTCAATGTCCAGCAAAGAGAGGGGCTCCATCAACTTCATAAAGAAATATCATTATATTCATTTCTATCCATGAGCTCATCTCTTTGGAGAGTAGCCAAAGCTCCTGACCCTAGAAGAGAATAAGGACACAGATTAACTTAGAAAGTGAGAGCTCAGTCCTATGGTTTAACTCAGACTTCACTACCATAGTCACATCCAGTGCCTCTAGCACTGCTACTGCCACACCCACTCACTGATTAGTGTCTAAATCCCATCTACCATCACCCATGAACAAGATTCTAACAAATTTTAACTGCTTCACTTGGTGTTACCATCACATCTACAGAAAGCAGTGTCCTTTTTTCCATGAGAAAAGTGTGACATCAAAATTTCAGTGCAGAGTTTTATCCAGCTATTTCACAGTCAGCAATAAATTACTTCAGTGTATATCAGACATTCTAGCAAATTATGGTCTTATCAAATATCAGTAAGTCAATGGTCAGACCATCAGAATTTAGTTCATAGCATCTAGCTATCTGATGTCATTACCTGCTAGGAATACAACTAGAAGAAAATCAAAACAATCTGTGACATTGCCAAATGAAAGATGGATGTAAACACCTGCTACCCAGCATTAACCACTAAACAGCATGACACAACTCAAAAAATATAACTCTTTCATTCACAAATGTAGGTATATATTCAAAATCACCAAATGCTCCAAAAATCACCTCTCTTTAAATGCAAAGAAAACCAAAATCCTTCTATTTTCTCCTTCAAAATCCTCTCCTATCAGGAAAGATTCACTTCATATAACTAGCCACAACACCTACATCATAGAGGTCATAACCTCCGCTAAACTCCTAGGTGTTACCATTGATAAACACCTAAAATTTAACACACATGTCCAGCTAAACATAAAGAAAACCCACATAAAACTTGGCCTTCTCTACAGAAACAATCACTTCCTCTCTCCTGCCACCAGACTTACTCTCGCCACTACCTGTCTCCTTCCCTCTCTACTGTATGGCGCCCCCCCAACTTACTAATTTATCCTCCACACTCTCCTCCAAACTAGAACTTTGTTACAGTAAAATCTCTAGATTTGTTACCAAAGCTAAATCTCCCTCCCATCACTGTTCCTCTCTGCACTCATTAAATTGGCTCGAACTCCCCAACCAACTTGACTTTCTCCAAATCACCACTGCCCACAAATTACTTTTCCAACCCACTAAGTGTCCTGCACTATCCAATATCCTACAACCTTATACCCCCATAGAACACTTAGATCTACCCACCAAAACCTAATCTCCTTCCAAAAACCCAAGCGCCCAGCTGGTCAACTTCTGCCATCCTTCACCATAGCCAAAAAATGGAATGCTCTGCCCTCCACTATTAGATCCTGTGACAACCTCAAAAACTTTAAAACCTTCCTTCACTCACACCTTTACTCAAACAGGAAATGCAGCTGCACTCTTCACCCCATACCTGTCAAGGTCTCCTCCACTTTTACTCCTGGCTAACCTTCTCACCCTGCTACCCTATCTCATCTGTACTTTGTATAAATTCCAAACTGTACTTTCTAACCACCAGGCTATTTGCCTGTCTTTGCCTCCTGAACAAAGTTGTAAATGTCAGTTTCTTCTTTTATGAGTGCTACCTATTGTAATGCCTAGTTTCTTTCTGTAAATTTTAAATTTAATGTACTACAATGTTTCTTTAAATATTCCATGTAACCTACTATGTATTGTTGGAGCTTTTCTCCCCGGGCCTCCACTGAAAATGGGCTCCCCGAGCCCAGTAGACCTCCCCAGTCATCAAACTGGAATAAATAAATAAATAAATGAATAAGACCACGTCCCCAAATGAGAGATCAAAGGCGATGGGAAGCTACAGCACATTGCCCATGCACTGTCCTGCAAAGACATGTGCTTTGGTCTTCAGGGAAAAATCCTGATAGCCTTTAAAGACAATTATCCACTGTGTCAGCTTTTACCAGGTTGCCATCCTGTAATATCACTGCGCATAGACATCCCCCTACGTGATTCATCACCTTACTACTATGGCCACGTTCCCTTATCATACAAATGTGTACTGTGAAATAATGGTGTGTAGACATACATACTACCATGCCCACACTCCCTTATCGTACAAATGTTTAGTATGAAATAAAGGTGTGTAGACACACATACTACCGTGGCCACACTCCCTTATCATACAAATGTTTATTATGAAATAAAGGTGTGTAGACACACGTGCTAGCATGTCCACACTCCCATAGCTCATAAATGTGTACTATGAAATAATGGTGTGTAGACACATATAATACCATGCCCACACTCCCATATCACACAAAAGTGTATTATGAAATAAAGGTGTGTAGACATACAAACTACCATGATCACACTCCCTTATCATACAAATGTGTACTATGAAATAAAGGTGTGTAGGCACACATTGTTCCATGGCCACAATCCTTTATCGTACAAATGTTTACTATGAAATAAAGGTGTGTAGACACACATACTACCATGGCTACACTCCCTTAGTGTACAAGTGTTTACTATAAAATAAAGATGTGTAGACACACATACTACCATACTCACACTCCCATATCACACAAATGTTTACTATGAAATAAAGGAGTGCAGACACACATACTACCATGCCCACACTCCCATATCACACAAATGTTTACTATGAAATAAAGATGTGTAGACACAGATACTACCATGCCCACACTCCCTTATCATACAAATGTTTACATTTATTTATTTATTTATTATTTATTTTACATTTGTTTACAGGGATAGTCCGACTGGATACATGTCCATTTTCAGCAGAGGCCCAGGGAGAAAAGCTCCAAGTCACAGATACAAGCATAATAGAGATAAGCATAGCAGTAAATAAGAAGCATAGAAAGTACAGAGGAGGTGCATTATTCCAAAGTTTGTTGACTAAGACAGGGTAGAAGTTTTCTTTACATCATGCAAATCATAAGAGATTACCAGTTTTTCATGCATTACAGCACCAGAGAAAACAGTACATACTTAAACAGCACTACAGTGCATCCTGCATGCATTATTGCAGTTTTCTACAAAGTTAAAATTAAGTAGCATCCTACAGGTATTGGCATAAATAGGCATTAGTAAGTGAAAACTGGCTGGATATCTATGTAGATTAATCTGGACTGGTGTAGGGGTAGAGCCAGTGGCTTTTAAAGTATTGTTTAATGCCTTTTTTAAAGAGATTGAGAGAAGGTTCAAGTGTAAGGTTGGCTGGAAGTAAATTCCAGGCTTTGCCAACAAAGTTGGTAAATAGTGAGTCTCCAGCCCAATGTCTAGCTCTTAGTGTTTGAACTATTAGTTGGTTAGATGAGCATAATGGCCTCGGGTTACAGTAGGGTTGTATAATGTGTTAGATGAGCATAATGGGCTCTGGTTACAGTAGGGTTGTATAATGTGTTAGATGAGCGTAATGGCCTCGGGTTACAGTACGGTTGTATAATGTGTTAGATGAGCGTAATGGCCTCGGGTTACAGTACGGTTGTATAATGTGTTAGATGAGCGTAATGGCCTCGGGTTACAGTAGGGCTGTATAATGTGTTAGATGAGCGTAATGGCCTCGGGTTACAGTACGGTTGTATAATGTGTTAGATGAGCGTAATGGCCTCGGGTTACAGTACGGTTGTATAATGTGTTAGATGAGCGTAATGGCCTTGGGTTACAGTACGGTTGTATAATGTGTTAGATGAGCGTAATGGCCTTGGGTTACAGTACGGTTGTATAATGTGTTAGATGAGCGTAATGGCCTCGGGTTACAGTACGGTTGTATAATGTGTTAGATGAGCGTAATGGCCTCGGGTTACAGTACGGTTGTATAATGTTTCTAAGAGCAGGAATATTTTCCGGGTGTGTGAGAATTTTGTGAGCAACTATGAGCTGGTTAAAATGAAGTAGGTTAGGGAACACTAACCACCTTAGAAGCTCAAGGTTTTGACGATGATGGGCCCTATACGCAGAGTTAGTAACAAATCTGGCTATATGGTTGTAGCTGCAGATGAGTTTATTGATTTCAGTCTTGTTCAAGTTAGAGAGTATGGGGGAAGCATATAGCAGGCTAGAAAGTAGGTGAGAGCAGGCTATAGTGGTACAGGCTAATGGAGTTAGAAAAGGTTTATTTCTGTATAGTGAGACAAGCTTTTGGTTAACAGTTTTAATGGTTTTGTTTACATGCAAGTCAAATTTGAGATTATTGTCAACTATAACACCTAAGAGCTTAATGCTGGTGTCTGGAAAAATAGAGGTACCATTACTGGATGATATGGAGAAAGAAAGAGGGGTGGATCGACTGGTAGGGGTGAAGAGTAGAAGTTTAGTTTTGTTAGGGTTTAGGATCAAGCATTTATTACCTAACCAGGTTTCAATAGTATTAAAAGTACTTTGGGTTATGTTTTGCAGGTCTGATGGGGAGGAGACTGTACAGATAAGAGTGGAGTCATCTTCATATTGGATGCAGGTGGCTTCCGGGATGGCTGTGTGAAGGTTATTAATGAAGATAGAAAAAATCAGGGGACCTAAAATGGAGCCCTGAGGGACTCCAAGGGTGAGAGGTAGCAGTGCAGACAGTTTGTCCTGCCATAGAACTGCTCGTTTTCTTCCACTCAGATAGGATGTAAACCATCGAATACTTTGTTTGTCCAGGGAGATATCCTTTGGAAAGTGGATGAGTAATTGATGGTTGACCATATCGAAGGCCTTTGACAGGTCAAGAAAGAGGGGTGAGGAGAGCAAATTATCACTCTGGTTTAGGTTTATACATTGGTAAAGGAAAGCAGGGTGGTTGTGGTGCTATGATATGGCCTGAAACCATGCTGAGAATTGGCCAGTAGATTATTCATAGTGAGAGAGTGAATGAGTTGCTTATGTATACATCTCTCCATTATTTTGGCTAGAGGTGAGATAATGGCTATGGGCCTATAGTTGGATAATTCAGTTGAGCTACCCCCTTTGTGGAGAGAGAGATAACATGAGCTATTTTCCATATGGTGGGGATGGAGCATTCTGACAGGATCCTGTTGATCAGTATAGAGATGGGATATGCTACAATGTCCGCAGCTTTTTGAAGATACTCTGCAGGGAGATGGTCTGCAGAAAGGGTGGTAGGTTTTAGTTTTTTGAGTAGTGATCGGATAAAAGTGGTAGAGACAGGTTGAAAGCGAAAGGGAGGATTTGAGGTGTCTGTGATTGAGGAAGGGAAGGGGCTAGTGGGAGTGAGTTGGTTAGCTAGAGTCTGGACAGTTTCGGTAAAAAAAATGATTAAAGGCATTGACAATGTACTCAGGTGATTTTTGACTGGAGTTAGAGGGTGGATTGTCCTGGGTGTAGTAGTTGATTAAGGCCTGCCCAGAATTTTTGTGGATCATTTTGGTGTTTTTGTTGAAGGTTGAGATCGTAGTTTTTTTGTCTATCAGAATAGATTTTTTGGCATTATTTCTGAGTTGGCAAAATTTAAGCTGATCTTGAGGGGATTTAGTTACGCTCCAGTCATCCCATACTTTATTTGCAGACACACATACTACCATGCCCACACTCCCTTATCATAGAAATGTTTACTATGAAATAAAGGTGTGTAGACATACATGCTACCATGGCCATACTCCCATGTCATACAAATGTTTAGTATGAAAAAAAGGCATGCAAACACACATACCACCATGCCCTCACCCCTATATCACATAAATGTGTACTATGAAATAAAGGTGTGTAGACACACATTCTGCTATGGCCACATTCCCATATCGCACAAATGTTTACTATGAAATAAAGGTGTGTAAACACAAAATGTCTATAATGACACACACAACAATTAGGAAGTGTTTTGGTGTTCACACAGATGCATTTGTTTATAGAATGGCTGATGTTTTCATGCACTATCATATCCCTGAACAGCAGTTTCAATGATTTTATACACTGGATAGCTTCCATGAGTTCCCTTTTCACTGAGTGGTTTTCTGAGTGAGCTGCAGATGGCTACTAGCCTTTTTGGGAAGTAATCAGGTGACCTCAAGACCATTTTTCCTCCAGAAAATATTATCAAAATAGTTATAATATACATCACAGTATTGTAAAATTGTATGTCTCATGAGTGCCTATCCTGTGCAGCAAGAATATGAATCTTATGTATAAAACTAAACAATGTTCCTTAACCACAGGTGTAAGTTTAACCATTTGAGATATGCATGCTACATTCATACTTTATACATGTTACAGATCAGTGGCTCCAACAGAGAACAGATATGAGACACATGAATATCTGAAAGAATGGTAATACTTCCTCAGTTTATAGAACATGATCAACTCAAAAAAATCTCTCCAAAGATCAAACTTGTCAGGACACTGACTTGCAAACTGAGGACTTAGTCTTATGTTTTAATTCAGATTTCACTACCATAGTCATATCCAGTGCCTCCAACACTGCTACTTCCATGCACAAATGTTCCCCTGTGGTAGAAGGAAGTAGTACTCCACAAAAACTGACAGGCTAAAAAAGAGCCATAAAGATGATGCAGAGGACTGCTGAGGAGAAGGAAAAAATTATGTACTGTTACATTCATGCAAGAAGTCCGCAATTTCTAGATAGAAGATATCTAAAAAGATTAAGAAAAAACTAGAGGAAAGAAAAATACTTGCATAAGAAAAACTGAAAAAAGCTTTAAATGCAAATCTGCATTTATTAATACATGTCCATAAAAAACATTGCATAAAAACTTGAGCAATCTGGAAAAAGAAGTGACAGAGGAAGTGCAAAAATATAAAGAACAAAACCCAGAGATGTTTGAAATGTATAAAAAAGAAACATGGATATGGGAAAGAAAATGAGATCTGATATGTTGCAATATTTATGCAAAAGAGAAAGAAAAAAACTAATCAACACAGAAAGCCGCTCCAAAGATATTTGAAGAGTAATACAGGCAAAGGCACACAGATATAGAAAATTTCATATTACAAAAGATAAGAACACAAAGGGGGAGTGCAGCATGAAAGATTAGTAAAACAGAAGTTAAATAGAAGCTGAAGTTATGGAATACCTGCAAAGTCAAGGATTTAGTGTAGAAAGTCTAACAGAAGAAACATGTGGAGCAGGAGAGATGTGAAGAACAAATATAGACATGGCAAAGAAAATGAGACAATGTGGCAGAATATTTATGCAAAGGGGAAAGAAAAACTAATCAATACAAAAAGAGCAGTACTAAAGATTTTTGGAGCGAGAGACCGTCAAAGGCACCCAGATATGGAACAGTTCACAATTCAGAAAATAAGACAACAAAGGAAGAAAGTAGAAAAGAGGATTCGTAATGGAGAAGTTAAAAAAAAATGAATGTGAAGTTATGAATTACCTGCAAAGTGAAGGATTTAGTGTAGAAAATCCAGGTAATGTCACAGCATGATTTAACAATGAGTCTTTAAATTAAGGAGAAACAGGTGGAACAGGAAGCATCTGATCACTTGCCACATGATGATGCTCTGGAGCCTTCAGTACGAAACCAGTAAAAAATGTTCAGATAGAGTTGCAAGCAAGGGAAGGAGAGGAAACAGTGGCAACTTTGACACAAGCAATGTTGTGGAGTGATGGACCAATGAGTTCCCATATGAAGGAGCAATATATGATGCAGCATGCAGCTGAAGAGGCTATGTCACAGGAAAACTTTCTGGAACTTTATATAGAATGCCCACAGGAAACAGGCAGCAAAGAATGTGCCCTCCTTTTACACAAAAAAATAATATATGAGAAGAATTACTTGATTTTATAGAGCTGGATAAACATATTAAGATTGATGAAAGAAATAGATTACAGAAAGTAAATAAGACCCAGAATGTTAGATATCTGGTAAAACAGATGAACACAGTAATCAAGTCTATTAACAGAAATTCATGTGACACAACAGGAGTAAATAGATATGTTACTGTGCAGCTAAATTAATAACAGATGAAGTTTTAACCACAGAAATACACTGGAAAGGAAGAGAATAAATAAAATGCCATCATGGAAGCATTAAATAGAGAAAACTATAAAGCAATTAAGACAAAAAGTGTCACTGTTAGAAGAATATAGAAGGAATAGATCAACAAAAATAATAAGAAAGATTGATGTGATAAAAGCAATGCATGGTATTTGAACAGACCAGGATCTATAGTACACAAGTGCAAATAATAAACTAAAGATATCAACACAGGCAGAAAAAAATTAGAAGATATGCAGATAAATATAAAGAAAAAGTAGAAAAAAGCAGTTAATTGACGACTCAAAAAAATTTTATACAGAACTGGGAAACAAAGCAAAAGAAACAGAAACGCCACCAAATAAAAAGAAGAAATATATACATGTTGGAGAATAAAGACCCTGTGAAACAAACCAAAATGCTGAATGGATAGAAAACTTAAAAGAAACAGTAAGGAGTTCAGATATACAGGATAATAAATGGGATGAAGTAAGGGCCAGAGAGTTTGAAACACAATTTAAAAAAAGCTTCTAATTTGAAAACCCCAAGCCCAGATGCAGTACCTAACTTCTAACTAAAGGTATTAACATCTTTAAACAAAGACTTTGTCCTGAGTAAGAACTACTTATATGTGCATCCCAAACAGACACAGACCTGATTGACAAAAGGGAAAAGTTACTCCTCCTTAAGAGCAAACTTGTAAGCCACCCTAAGAAATAAAGACCAATAACATGCTTTCCGACGATGTACAAACTATACACTAGAATAAATGCTGACAGAGTTTATAGCCACTTAGAAGAAAACTCAATCATGGCAATAGAACACAAGGGTAACAAGGAATGTCAAATGGAACAAAGGATCATTCTTTAAATAAAGTCATAATGGATGATTGTAAAAAAGGGGAAGAATCTAAGTACGGTATAGATAAATTATAAAAATGCAATTGACAGTATCCCGCATTCATCAATAAAGGAGTGTTTACAGATGTAGAAGATACAACCAGCATTGATTAATTATATTAAAGTGACCATAAAACAATACCAAAGTACTTCAAAGTAAAGCAACGACAAGAGGCAAATTACTATCTGAGGGATAAAAATTCAAATGGGGGATATTTTAGGATGATCCGTGTCACGACTGTTGTTTTGTCTTGCATTTAACCCATTAAGTTGTTTACTTAACAAATTAGTCCTTCATTACAATTTGGCTCTCGGAAAACAAACCTGCTTAAAGATTTCTTATCACTTTTTGTGGATGATTGACTTTATATTTCATCAGATGGGGATTTGAAAGTACAACTGCATGTGGTTGAAATTTTCTCAGATGATATAAGAGTGATATTTGGTCTTGATAAATGTGCAAAAGCAACATTTAAAGCAAGAAAGTTGCAGTACCAAGAAAATATTAATCTGGGACAGGAATGTGATATAAAAGAACTTGAGTAGGAAGGAGTATATAACTATTTTGAAACAGATAAAAGGTCAGCAATAAAACATGAACAAATGTGAATAAACTCAGTAAGGAATACTTCAGAAGATTAAACCTAATGTTGAAAACAGCCTTGACATCAAGGAATAAAGCCCAAATTATAAACCAATTTGCTCTTTTTATTTTAACTTACAATTTTGGTGTGACTGACTTCCCCCAACAGTAATGGATCAGCTGGACAGAAAAACAAGAAAAATCCTTATCATATCATATATAAAGATCAGTGCCCTGAAGGAGGTATGGGCCTCCTTGAAATTAATTAAAGTATGGTCATGCAGTTGTGGGACTACATGCATATCTGCCAACACCATCAGATCCAAACATAGTGAGTGTTTTAAAACATGAGGAAAAGAATTCTAAGATGGCCTCTCAGCTAAATTTAGCAGAAACATTCCAGTGTCAAACAGGAATGGAAATCAAACCAGAAGTAGACAAAAATCACATCAACTAAATGTGCCAAGATGCAAAAGAAAGAAAGAATATAAACAGAAGGATCAGGTGAGAAGGAAAGAAATGGGGAAAAGCCATAAATGTAGTGGCATGTATAGAGATCTCATGAAACATCCTCATGTTGATCAGGATTTAATGCAAGAATGGTTAAGGAGAGCTGAGTTGAAACTAAAGGATGAAAGGTTAAAATGGCAGCCCAGGACAGTAGACTATGTACACATTGGTTTACAAAGTCCATTGAACATGTGGGGGAAACAAATGTAGGTTCTGTAAAAAAGAATTGGAAAAAGGTCGTATACCTTGTTGCCGGGTGTGATACACTCATGGCAGAGGGCCTGTACACTGAAAAGCACAATAATGTGCTGGAGTGGGGTTGAGCAAGCACTACAATACAGAAGTAGCTGAGAAAAATTGGAAGCATAAACCACAAAGCATTATAGAGAATGATGAAATGTACATCACATGGGATCACCCATTACCAACAGTTCAAAAAACAGATTGACCAAATACAGTAGTGTCTATGAAAAAAAACAAAAGTAGCATTAATCATTGAAATTGCTACCCCTAACATCTATAGTGTCTCACTTTCAGAGAGACACAAAGTCATAAATTATCAGGATCTGCAGGCAGAAATGACAGCAATGTGAAAGAAAGATACCCAGACACCTCCAATAATAGTAAGAACAATGGGTCTAAAAAAAAATCTACAGTAGTATTTAGGTACGCTACCAATACATGTGACACTGTATTAGCTACAGAATGAGTCAGTTCTGAGCACATTGTGGATGCTGCAAAGAGCGTTTTGGCTAACATCAAAGAGTGAAACAATGCTAATTTCATGAACTTTAATCATACCCTGACTTAGGAATCACATCCATTTCCATCATGGTATTAGAAACCCAAAAGATTTGGAGAAATGAAACTGAGTGAGAAACAGCAAAGCAAAGTAAGGGAAATAAAGCCCACTGTACTTAAGGTAAGGTTCACAGTAGGCATGGCCTCAAGCTGAGTACATATGACAAGACTACACCCAGTGGGCACTCCTACTTGGACTTATTTATTAATGTACTCCAAGAATATAAAAATGACCGTAAAACTGGGATTGTAAAATCAAATTACAGTAACCTCACAATCATTTTAAATTGGCTATTGATGCAGCAACAAAGATAACACTATATTGACTTTCACTAGATCTGATTCACCACTAAAGAGAATAGGTCACAGTAGAATCAGCTGAGGTGTGGATTTAGAGTTTAACCACTGAAATGCATTCACTATAGTATGAAAGGACCTCTGCCTTTCTGCAGTTGGTGGTCAGGACCAAAGCACATGTACATAATTCCCTTCTCATACCTGTGTCTCCATCAGGTTGACCTGGCTGCTGTCCCATTTTCACTGTAAACACACATCTTCTGTCATTTGACTATCAATTTAAAATGAGTGAGTTCAATGAAATATGATGGCATCTGCTCCATAGTTCCCCCAAACCTCCTAGAACCAGCATATGAAGGGCTTGCCACCTCATCACCTTTCTTACTCATCTCAAGCACAGTTTGAAAAGGCTAGCAAAGTCTTTAGCCAGAATTTCTTCATATAACCTTGAAGTGGGCAGGCCATATTGTAACTCAAGAAGGTCATTGGCAGTTCACTTTCCATCCCAGACAAGTGTTGTTTTCTTTCCAGCAATATCCCACAGTAGGATTGAGTCTAATTGTCTGCATGCTTTAAATTGCATTTACTATGTAGTTTCATGGCCACATCCATTGCTAGGGAGTCTGGCATCTTCAGCTCTCACAAATATTAAACATTTTATGTCTCCGATAAACAATAAGGCCCACAGTGTTCCCTTTTTGCCCCAGGTTGATCATCATCAGAACCACCTCATACAATTCCATGACTTCAGGTGCATAGTAAGTGGATAGGTATACCCTGACATCTCTACATAAGACTGTATTTGCCAAATGTTCCTTAATCTACCATACAAAGTATAAGAAGTGCAATAACCAGGACAGTCTAACAATAGCCTACAGGTTCAGCATTTACAGATGGATTTCACTGATTCCTTCAGACTTGCCACCATGGAACTGTTTCTCTTGGTGAGCTTAAATACAGAACCAGAAACAGAATAACAAGTTGTCTAGCACTGTCAGCCGAAAGGAAAGCATGCTCACTGGGTTTAGGAGTTCTATAAAGTGCTTCTGATATCAGCTTCTGATAATGTTTTCACACCCTCAGTGCCTGTACTTTTCTGCCCTTGTTGAGAACAGCATTGACAAAGTCTTCCTCTTTTGTTTTGCAGAATGGTTTGCCATAACTCCATGATGGCACCAAAATCCACCTGCGACCTACACCTAACCTTTCATTTTAGTTACTGCTACAGCTGCTGCTTTCTTGTTTTTTTACTACCTATCAGTCAGATTGTGTCAGTCCACCTCATCTAATAGCACTCTATGGAAAGGTTCTTCCTTAACTTGATGGTTTCGCATCATCTATGCCCCACTAGAAGCTCTTAGAGTTATCTTTATGACAACTGATACTTTTAGTTACAATTGTCTGTCAAGGCCTTGGTTAGTGAAGACCTGAACTGGGTCTATCTGGACTCCACATCCACAAACTTCAACCAATGTACAGAACAAAGTTTTCTATATGTGGGAGTTGAAATTATCACACATAAAGAGAGCAATATGCTTCTGTAAGACACTGTACAAAGGTAATCATTGTCCTTTGCCCCTTGCCATGTTGGTATTAATCTTACTCATGAGCAGCCTTGAATTTGAATGTGCTGTTTATTACTGAGAGTTAATGAGTGGCAGGCAAATCATAATAATTCACCCTTCCAATTTATATTAGGCAAATCATATCATATAGTCAAGCTGTTCCAGTAAAACTCAATATTCCTCGCAGTCCTACCAGTAGAACTTCAGAGTTAGGAGACGACATCCTGCCAAGTACTGCTTTCATAATGTATGAGATGGCAAAATATTCTGTATCTTTGTTAGGTGCCTATATGGAAAACAGACCACAAACACCTTCTATACAGCATGTAAATTGGGGCTTGTATTTCCAAACCTGCACAGGGTCTCACTGGACAAGCAGTTTTAGTGTAAGAGACAGAGAGAGAGAGAGAGACAGAGACAGAGACCACCCTGACTGAGAAGTCTGTTTCTGAGTCAACTTTAAGTGTAGAAATATGATTGATTATATCTATCAGATAAGTGTTTATCTCCTGCTCAAAGTCTGGCTCCCTCTCCAGTAGTGAGGTGAAATTTCACTTCTAAAGGTTAGTTTCATTGCTAAAACCTTTTCCTTACTAGTCTACCTAGTTCCTGCCTATGACTTGAGTAGATTCACAACTGACTGCTAGATTGTACGTTACAGGTAATGAGCCCATGCAGCTTTTTTTGGGTAAACCTGACTAGGCTACGAGTCACCCAAATACAGTGACTACCTCCAGAAAACTAAAGTTACAGTATCCTTGTTCCATACAAAGCTTATAACTACCTGTTTATGCTACTCAACAGCTTCATGTACAGCATCCCCAAGTCCTTCATTGTCCATATATTATGTGAGTATTGCACAACAGCCTATGTGTAGTGCACATGTGTGTTACATATGACATATAGAGACATCTGATGGCCATTCACAGCTTGTGTTATCATAACTGTACCAGCACTTAGTTTGGATATATGCAATTTCCAAGCATTGTGCAGAGCAATGTTAATCCTGCCCAAGCTTGATAGGATTGTATAAAATTGACATTGATGGTGAATAATCTATAATAGTCTACAATGGTATCTTGATGCATACAGGTACTGATGAGATCTGTAATAATACAAAACATAACCCAGCATGCCTCACTGCATACCTCAAATTTCCCCCCCAAAAATCTGACATTAGATACATTAGCAGTGGATCCACTCTAGTTCTGCTTTGATCAACACAAACAAAAATCTACAATGTCTTTACATGGTTAGGATATTTCGTTTCCTCATTGCAAGACAAACCATTGCATGAACATACTTATTTCTTTTGATATTTATTCAGTACTATTTCTCCAGAACCTATACTTATCACAAATATGCAAGCCTGAAAAATGGTACTGAACACACTTGCTGCAAATCAGCACAGAAAAATACAACAGTACCATTCACTAGATGTATTAAACTGGCTTGAATCTGAGCATAAGCTATCATCTACACAACTCATTTCTTTCCCACAGGATTACTTATTCTTCCCAGTGTCGAGCACTGACTGACATATTAATCTGGCATAAGTCTCTGATCGTGTCTTGGTTGTCTCTTACATATTACCAAATCCAAAAATAGGTATGGTGATGGACTTGAACTATGTCAACATGCTTTATAACAGTCTTTTCTTCAGTTTAAGCTCCAAATGACTTACGCATGCATGACAGAAGCAATTCTGTAGATAAGCATATATTTATTGTGTTACATGAAGCTTGCACAGTGTTGTTTATATATGTGTTTTACCTAATATTATGTATTTTTTCATATGAGTGCGAAATACAAATGTAAGACAATATGAGCTGTATTAATTCTCATAGGTTTGTATTATATCATTGTATATAGAGCCAGTTGATTTCTTACTAGGAAAAAAAGTAATCTGCATTGGTTTAGGATTTGATTTATAAGTTTTACTGTAACACCATTAATAGAATATATAACATGTGCACATCTATCTGTGTTTTATATATTAATAACTTTCTTTTTCAGCACTTCACTAAAAATATTATATCTCCAGTAAAACATTCACAATCATAAATGTAAGTAAGCAAGCAGGTGAATGAATAAATAAATACATAAATAAGCCACAAACAAGACATTTCTAAAAGCATATCTGATAAACAACCACACTTTTGTTATCGCAGTCATGTTGGAGACTGTAATTTTTATATTGTATTAACCGTTTTCCCATAAAGAATCATGGAGTGGTGGTCATATACCTCTCATCTGTAAAGATTTGCACAGAATGTTGAGATTTTTTGCAAGTTTTTGGGCAAATCACTGAGGACTGAAGTAACTAATGCATATGAGTTTTAGACTTTATACACTTCGGAAAATGCATGTTGTATCAAATCCTGCTATTCTAGCAGCTCTCTGTGTTTATAAAAGAGATATTTACAAGCTGCTCATATTTTTGGCCCTTTGTTTCTCCATTATTTAAGCTTTGTCCAGATTTCTTGTGCTAAGAGATTGAAAGACGTGGATGGTCTGTCCTAAGTATTTGGAAGCACAGACATGGCCCAGAAGCTGGTCATGCAGAAGATTGTTAAGTAAGAACCAAGAGATACATCTAATGAATTATACATAAGCCAGATAATATGACTTTGAGCTATAACCTCATTATTTGTTCTCTGTTTCGAAATTCTGAGCCATTTTGAAAAATGACTTTTTATGTTTTTTATTTCCAGTTATGACTTTTATGTAATGGTTATATGAACACTGAATTTATGTAGCTTATTCCCTAAATCAGACAACATTTTGTTGAACTTGTCCTGATCCGTGTGTATTTATTGTATGCCTTCAAAAATGAATAGTCATCTATATGGTGCACCCCCAACGCATGCATCTATTCACTTCATTACTAAATACTGCCCATGTCTGAAGATATACTCATCCACCTCTAATAAAGTCAAATATAATGGTTTGCTGTATTTCAACTCCCCATACATGACATTATAAAAAATAGTGATAAGGAAATTAATTGTCTTTGTTTTATATATCTATATATCAATATTTCAAGACATGTGAGTTGCATGTTCAGTCTCAATTCTGATAAATCAGTCCATGCCTGAAAATAAAGTCCCCAAACTTTATTATTGCACTGCAAGAGGGTGGAATCAATACTAAGCTTTCACAATATAGGACAATTGACATTTTGTATCCCCTATCAAAAATGCTATAAACTGTATTCATATGCAATTTCTCAACTATTTAATACGTATCCAGCTTCTGTCTCCAACATAGTACAACTACTGCTTTATTAAATTTTGTTAATATTGTCAACACCCACAGAGATGCTGGAAGCAAGTCTATACCATCTTCCTAGACATTTCAAAAGCTTTTGATACTGTTTTCAACCAGAAATTCTTTTATAAACTCTCCTTCTTAGGGTTCCCTAACTCTTTACTGCAAAGGTTCCACAGCTACCGCTCAAACAGAGCACAAAAGATAAAATGAAAAACAAAATGATTTCTTCACATTCTTGCCACTAAATGTTGGTACCCCACAATGATACAAAAAATGCTAAGCACAAAGATCAAATCACACCACTAAAGGCCATTCAAACAAATATAAATGTATAAGAAAAAAGAATGAACGTGCTACCTCTTGCTCTCAGATATTTAAATAACTGAAACACTCTTAGTACAAACTGGAGTTTAGGTGGAAGCTTGGTAGCTCTTACAAAAACTGTTGAGCTGTTACAAACAGCAGTTTAAATTGAAGCTTGCTACAACTGTTGAGCTGTTAATAGCAGCTGAAACACTCTTGATACAAACAGCAGTTGTTAGACTGGAAGTTTGCTGACTCTTACAAGAACTGTTGGGCTGGTAGAACAGCTGAAGCACTTGGTATAAACAGTAGTTTAAGCTGAAGCTTGCTAGCTCTTACAGGAACTGTTGAGCTGTTAAAAGACAGCTGAAGCACTCTTGATAAACAGTAGTTTAAGATGAAGCTTACCAGCTCTTACAAGAGCTGTTGAGCTGTTAAAAACAGCTAAAACACTCTTGATACAAACAGCGATCTAAGCAGGAGCTTCCCAGTTCTAATTTGACTGTTAAAAACTCTTTATTATATAAAACAAATAGTAAAATACAGGCTAAGCGCTTTCGGTTATGCTTAACCTTCTTCAGATCCTCTATGCTTGTACAGAAGACTGTTTCACAGTAATATATGACTATAAATACATAATGGATTCTAATGATCAAACAGTTCTGGTCAGGTCACTCCAAATAATGCAGACAGTATAGGTTTCCTATTACATGATCGAAACCTTAGATTATCGAACACCTAAAGGTTGATCACTAAATGTCAAAGTCTGAAAACTGCGAACAGCCATTTTCACACAGGGAAATGAGTTGTTTAGCCATTACACAGATTTTGTTATTTTTCTGCTGTACAGCGATCTTGGTTTTGGTATATTAAGTTCATTTCTGTTTAAAACTTTTTTTTTTATTTGGCCAACGGCATTGTTTCCCTATGTGGAAATGGCCGTTTTTGATGCTAAGCATTCGATATTTCGTGATCGACCTTTAGGTGTTCAATAATTTAAGGTTTCAATCATGTAATATAGACCCGACAGTATAACCAGACAAATGTCAACCCCTTTGCACTTGATAGAGGATGTAAAGAAGGTACTACAAAACAATGCAAATACATATATATAAAATGCAACATGTTTATTCTATATTACACAATCTAGGTCCATTATTGAATTAGTTTCATTCTTTAGTGCAATGAATAAAACAAAACAATTAAAGATAATATAAATGCTGCAGCAGCTTTTGTTCATCTATCCCCAAGTCATACAAAAATCTGAAATATTACTGCATACAACATTCTTGTTTTGGTAGGGGGAGTGTACATGCTTGCAGGACATCTACATATAATTTTTTAAATCCCTATGCCTTCTCTGTCATCACAGTTAGTTATCCCCTCTGACATCACTCAGTACAGGTCTGACCAACTTGAATGGTTAATGATGCTATATTGTTGCAGTACAAAGCTCCAGGGTCAATACAGCCACATTATGGGCAATGGGGCCCTATGCACGATAATGATTCGGGCCCTCACCAGCTATACTAATATCCCATTATTTGGCTGTCTCTCCCCAGTTACCATAACACTGTTCTAACCGGTCAGTGTAAATACTATTTTCTTCTTTACTTTTACAATTATCACAGAGATTAGGATATAATATAATTTAAAATTTATTTCAAATTTTACAAAAACAAAATACTTCTCTTACCTTGAAAGTCACATGTAGTGAAAATGCATCTGGCATCTCAGTAAACCACAAGAGACATCCTGGGATTGTTACTCAAATCGCATATAGCAATATACTAATCAGCATCTATGTAAAGGGTGCAGGAATTCAAAAGACAACTGTAGAAGTCATTTGCTAACAACCTGGGACAGCCCACTAAACACGTGTCTCTTTTCAGGAGGAGCCCAGGAGTACTTTCTAGTGAAGTAACTTGCCAGAATCACAGAGAAGGCAAATGAAGGCTGAGGGAATCAAACCAGGTATCCTCCCCAGTGAACTTCCTCACTTCCCTCACTATCACTCTTCAAAAGCAAATTGAAAGTGTTCTTCAGAACACACTGGTTATGCCCTTGTACTAAGCCTGACTAGTTATGTGTCTCTTCATACTTTGCTCTACCTACCCTTTCTACTCATAAACTGTGATTCCTTCCTATCTGACCAGAATAGAACATCATATATTGTACCAGAATGCTATATTATGCCTGCATTCTGCACGGCTGAATTTACTGTGTTAACCTGTACTATGCATTGTAAATATGATTTTTGTTTAATGTTGCTCATTTGTTATGTTGTTGTTTTTCATTGTTCTGTCTTGGAGCTTATCTCCCCGGGCCTCTACTGAAAATGGACATGTATCCAGTTAGACTAGACTGGTCAACAAATGTAAAATAAAATAAAATAAATAATAATAATAGGTATTACATGACGCAGATGTTTAACAGCTCATAGCCTTAGCCATGAAGTGCTAGACAAACTGTTGTTTTTCCCACCCATGTGTTTGCAGAAAACAAGCAGAATTAAAAACTTATTCATAGCTAAAATTTTAACATTAAACTCAGACTTTGTGCTGTCTAATTTATTCACAGCTAAATAATAAACACATAGTCCATGCTCAACAAAACATGGAAACCAAGAATCACATTCACAAAACATATTTGATATGATGATGCTGCTGTTTATTGCAATCAATTTCCTTTCTTTACATAATAACTATGATGTTTACAGGTAGCTTCTAAGCTTGTAGTCCAGGGTTCCATTGAGGAGCCTAGCCCAAACTTTCAGTTGCCTCATATCTGTCTAGTTTTGCTGTCTTTCAGCTTTTCCTGGTTAGGGGTCGCCACAGTGGAACTCCGGTCTGCTAATGATTGGCAGTAGATTTTCACGAACGCCGAGGTGCCAGCTCAATGTTCAACCTTCAACAAAGGCACACCCATTTACACATGTCTTTCGAATGCCCACCAACCACAGGGAGGACATGCAGACTCCACACAGAAGGCACTCCCTGCACTCCAGCCAAGAATTGAACAGGAGAACCTCTTGCTGTGAGGCAACAACACTACCGCTGCACCACCGTGGAAGTATTGCCTCATCTAGGTGACTTATTCAAGGACAGGGTATAAATATGATGCAAAATCAGAGATGTTGTGCAAAACTGGAGAAAGATACAAGCAGACTATGTACTTTATAGCTCTTTAAAAAAGTTAACAGAACAACATATTTTGCAACAATATGTACAATTGTAAAGCTCTGATGACTGACAGCAATCTTCAGAGGTTTACCAAAGGAAAAAAATGTCCAGCAAGGTCTGGTGATTGGTGTGGTGGAGTAAGGCTCTTAGCACCTGTAGCTATGGTACAGGATTTGAGCATGAGTAAGTCACTTAACTAACCTGCCCACTCTAACAAGAGCATTTTAAACACACAACCACCATTCTCTCTCTAACATATTCCATGTATATAAATCCATCTCTGTAAAGTAAAAGCACACATTTAAGCATTCCGTAGTGGTGTGCGCCCATTCTGCTGTGAAGATTACATCTCCCTGTCTCTATCTCTTTCTCTAACATTCTGTACCTGTAAATGCTGCATGCAAAGTTCCAGTGGCACAGAAGGGAAAGTAAATCCATCTCTGTAAAAGCACCAAGTTCTGCCCCTTTCTAAAGTAATTGAAAAGTTCCAGCAGCAGCACACAATGCAGAAAGGAAAGTAAATCAATTTCTGTAACAGTAGCAAGTTCCATCTCTTTATAAAGTTAAAGGAAGCAACAAACTTTCCATTCAATGGTACCTAAACTGCTACTGAATGTTGCACCAGGTGTGTGTGTGCCTTATTCACTAAATGTGGAGAACAGAGGGTATTTATGGTAGAGCTCATTGTCTGAAAGTGGAGTAAAGCAACAAAAGTAATGCAGAGGATGCTATGTGAAGCACTTGTTTATCGATTTTCTTAAAACAGCAGTACCTGGGAAAACTTTTCTTTTTTTTTTAATTAATTCTTGTGGCTGAGAGCCCCAGATAACCCCGGGCCCCAAGCAGGATCCAGCTCTGAAATACCACATTACCCATTTCTCTCTCAGCTAGCTATAATACATAGATTTCTCTGGAAGATGGAAAGCTGTCCATCCCTTAACAGCTTAATACAACACTACTCCACCAATAGAATTTTTCTCTCTAGAGAAAAATCACTAACCACTACACCCAAGCCATCTAATAATGTAGATAATTCTTTATTCTTAAATAGTGTAGCTAAATTATGGAACCATATCCCACTACCATTGAAATCCATTCAAAATATAAACTCATTACTGCCAAGTGTGCCTTCAGGCATTTTTCTAGTTACCTCCTACTGTGCCTCTAGGCATCAAATATTGCTTGTTCATATTTGCATTAATAATTCCAAAGCCATGCTACATACAAGGCATCAGAATATTTTATCTTGAAGCATACATGATGGCAAACACAACTGTATTGATATTTGATAACTTCATTTTTTAAAGGCTTGAGCCACACCCACTGGGAGTTAAGGATACACACTCAAATGAACTGTACTGGAGGGACTCAGTTAAAATAAAACTACAGGATGTTACGTAGTCCTATCTCGCCTACATTCTTACCCATGGGTTCGGAGCCGGATATCGGCTCCGACTCGGCCTATTTACTAGCTGGGATGGGATACCCTCTTAGCCCAGCCAATCAGAGACTTTTGAGCTAGTAAATAGGCTGAGTCAGAGCCGATATTCGGCTCCAAACCCATGGGTAAGAATGTGAGGCGAGATGGACTACATACATCGAACGTTATGGTGAGTACATAACTTCTTGTTCACCTATCAAATCATTGCATCTGCTCCTGTATATTTCCAGCATAAATGACACTGTAATCTTCAGCTCGCCATATCATCAAACCATTTCTCTTCACCTAGAATCCTGTGCCCCATAACAAGTCTTCACCAATACCTGTATAGTTTTAATAGCATCTACCAGCCATTTTAAGACACTGATCATCAATCCACCACTATACATCTAATATAAACTGTATAATAGCCATATATAATTGTCTCTGAACCTGTGTAATAACCCACCTCTTAACTGCAATGTTGGCATTTTCTGCCCTGCCGAGTTCTTTCCCTCACATCCATTTCTTTGGATTTCTAATCACTAATCACAACCTCTACTACTAGTTCGACAACCCCATTAATACACCTGTTCAAATGCTCAATGCTGAACATCTACTAAATGCATAAGTATCTTTTATACTGTAATAGTTTCCTTTATTTTATATCAATATAATCTAATTAGCAAATGCATGTGTAACTGCTAATGTATATTATTTACTGGCTATCCATGCAGATTACTGAATGTATTTTTAAAAATGTTTGCAATACATTGGAGTTTTTCTCCACAGGCCTCTGTTGAAAAGGAGTTTTTAATTAAAACCCAGTCAGATATACGCAGTAAACAAAAACAAAATGTAAAAGCAAAATAAAGTAAGTAGAAAAAAGTTCCTGCAGGAACACATAGGGCATTCTAATCTCATTATCTGAGGACAAGGAGTGATTGCATCATGGGCAAGAAAATGCTAAAATCAAATCATATCACTACATCTACCCCTTCACATGATTTAAGGCTAGAACAAAATAAAAATAATAGTAACTACAAATCATGCTAAAAACAACATAAATAGAAGATAAAATATACAGTCCCAAGACTCACACTCCATGTTCCTAAGCACAGTGGAAAACATTAGGGTCCAACCTAACACTCTCATAATGGGCGACTTCAACTACCCCTCCATTAACTGGAAAAACTACTCATGTACCAATACACTTGCCCAACGTTTCCAGGAATTCATTAATTCAAATTCCCTGGACCAGCTCGTTCTTAACCCCACTAGAGGTAGCAACATCCTTGGCCTGGTCATTACTAACATGGGCGACCATTGCTCTACACCAATAGTTAACTCCTCCCTAGTTAGATCCGACAACAAACTAATCACCATGGTAATCCACATCCCTCCCACCCACCCCACCCCCCACAAAGGTAACCACCATGAAAAACTTCTCTAAAGCTAACTTTGGGCTCCTAAAAACAGAGGTGGCTAACTTCGTGGCACCCATGCAAATGGAGAATAGTTACATGACCACTGAATCACTCACCAATGCACTGTACAAACATGTACACAAATGCATGGATCTCAATCAATCCTCTAAAGCTAGCTATGAAAACAGAATTGCAGCAGATAGTAAAGACAACCACAAGGCTTTCTATAGTTGTGTAAAGAATTTCCATGGCAATACCCAGATTTGCTCTGAGCTACTGCACAATGGTACCTCCTATACCGAGCCACCAGATATTGCCAATATACTGGCCAACAGAATCAATGCCAATTTTACCCCCCCAAAAGACCAATCACAATACCAGTAGATTGCCAGGCACTCAGTATTACTGCTGCACAGGTTAAAACAGCACTGTCCAAGGCCAATAATACAGCTTCCATGAGACCTGACAATATCCCTGGCTGCAATCTACATGAACTACAGAGTGAACTGGCACCTCACCTGTCTGCCCTCTTCAATCACAGCCTCACCTCAGGATTTGTCCCTACTGAATGACACACTGCTACAGTCATCCCTCTCCACAAAGGAAGAGCGACTACAGACCCTGGGAACTATCCCCCCATTAGCCTGATGAGTCCGATATGCAAAGCTATGGAATGCATCATCATGGACCTATCAAACAAAGATATAGGGAATCTCCATACTCTGGATCCCACACAGTTTGGTTTTGTGAAGGGTAGATCATGCCTGCTCAACTTGGTCGACTTCTTTGAGTCAGTCACCAGAGCTGTCGATGAAGGCAAGGTGGTTCATACAGCCTACCTTGATCTGGCCAAGGCATTTGATACCATTCCCTATTCAGGAATCATAGAAAAACTCACTAAGATAGGCATCAACCCCTATATCACTAGGTGAGTTGCAAACTGGCTCACAGATAGAACCCTCAGTGTGAAAATAGCAGACTTCAAGTCAGACTGCTGACTGGTCACGAGTGGAGTCCCACAGGGTTTGGCCCTGGGTCCTCTCCTGTATGGTATCTACCTCTCTGAAGTCCAGGCCAACACAAAGGGTCTCTGGCTGACAAAGTTCTCAGACGATTGCAAGTTAGGAGCTAGTATTAACTCCTCAAGTGATGTTGACATCCTACAGAAAGGCCTCACTGAGACCAATGACTGGTGTCAGAACCATGGCCTTAAGCTCAATGCCAAAATATGTGTTATCATCCCCTTTGGGAAAATGGTTCCCATGAATTACCAATGTGATGGTAGTCTACTGAACACAGAAGGTGTTATAAGAGATCTGGGAACACAGGTTGACAGCAGCCTCTGTTTCGACCACCACATTGCCACTGTGGTCAGAAAGACCTTCTATGTGGCACATCTCATTACTAAAGGTTTTGCATCCAGGAAGAAAGATGTCATTGTCTCCCGCTACTCTTCCCTCATTAGGCTAATCATCATGTACAATGCCCCATTTGGCATGTACCTCCCTAGACACCTGCAACAACTGGAGAGGCCACAAAAGTACCTCACAAAGAAGGTCCTAGGCCTTAAACACTTGTCCTATATGGACAGACTCAAAAAACTCCAATTATTCTCTGACTTATATCACCTACTTAGAGGCGATCTCTGCTTGACATACAAAGCCATGTCTGATCCAGCTCTGTTAGAAATGCTGCATCTAAAGAAATCCCAATCCCTCCTCACCATACACTCCAGTGACCTCAACCTCATTACCACAATCAACAGAACATGCTGGAGGGACAGGTTCATAACCCAGAGACTGCCCTTGCTATGGAATAGACTTCCCATACATGTCAAACAGAACACCTCATTAGCTTGCTTCAAAAGAAACCTTGATGAGTGGATGGGAAATAGAAAATTTACCCTGGGGATCACTCCGGTGCTCTACTCGACAGAGGCACTGGGAACTAAGGTCAGGTGGCACGATGTCAGGGTAATCCTATGGGCTAGGTTTGTAAAGGCTCCAGGGCCATTAGCCTAGTACACACCTATGAACCTATGAACTTTATCTCTTCACTGTTTTCTGCCCATAGTGATCCTTTAAGGTACTGCCAGCAGTTAATAGTCAGCTTGAAGAGCTCAGATTGTGTACCTGCAAATAGATTATTCTGCAGCAGATGGTACTAAGCCACATGTAATTTCTGTCCATGTCAATGGATATGCTAAAAAAAAAATCAATCAGTACTTTCTGTAATTAATAAACATGGCATGACACCTATCTGAAATATGTGGAAATCTTACTTTTATTGTATTATCTCTGAAATGGTTTACAGTGATAATACATAAATGGAAAAATAACTTCTTGAAAAAAATGATTGATAGATAAACAGATAGACAGACAGATACAGAGGTGTAGCTAGCTATTTTTTGTGCCTAGTGCTGTCCACCAGTCTAACAAACCCTCTCAACTTTAAGTTGAGAACCAAAAAAAGCTCTCCTCTCCTGTTAATATGTAGCAAACTGTGTGCTACATTTTTAGCAAGTCACCGCTATAAAAAAAAAACAATAACCAACAAGAAGAAAAGAGAAGTAAAGCTTACAAGTGAAGTAGGAACTGTGAATGTACAGCAAAAAAAAAAACTTTTATTGTAAACTACTACTAAGTGCTTTTGTCCCTAAAGTGATGCACGCACTCGAGGCCCTTCTCAATATGGAGAACATCGATGTCTGTGCTGTGACAGAAACCTGGTTCAAGGCTCCTGAGAGCACCCCAGCACTAACAGGTTTCACCTCATATCATGCGTTCCGGCCCCAAAATCCGGACAACACCAAGAAAGGAGGGGGGGTGTCCATATTCATAAAGGACACCCACACCTCAAGGTTGGTGGCAACGCATGATGCATCGGAGACCATCCAGGTGCAATTAACCATAGGCAAGACTGCTCTGCAATTTGTAGCATGTTACAGGCCACCCTCTCAAACTCAGGAACCTCACATGGCCTTCCTGAAAACATTGGAGGGATAAATGTATCTCCAAACACCATCATACTAGGTGACTTTAACTACCCTAATATAGACTGGGAACACTACTCAAGCCCGAACACTCTGACCCAAAGATTCCTGGAGTTCATAAACTCAAATGCCATGGAACAACTAGTCACCATCCCCACAAGAGGAGAAAACATACTTGATCTCATCATCACGAACATGGGATCAAAATGTTCAACACCGAAGTATACCCTCACTGGTGAGATCAGATCATAAACTAATCTCGCTGGAGGTCCTCATCCCGCCCCACCTGAAACAAAAAGACCACAGTGAAAAACTTCTCAAAAGCCGATTTCACACTTCTAAAAACTAGTGTGGTCTCCTTTAAGGCCCCTGAGCCAGTGGTAAACATTACTCAAACCGCTGAATCACTTACAAATGCCTTCTACCAGCACCTACAGGACTGCATGGATCAGGCAATCCCAAACAAAACTAAGACTCTCTGTACCAAAGGCAAGCGTCCAGTCTGGTGGACCCCAGCCATAAACAAGCTCTACAACAAAAGGAGGAAGCTACTACAAGATAGAGCAAAATCCTTGAAAGGTAAGACACCTTTGATCATTATAAGTAAAAACTAAGAGCTCTCATAAAATCATCCAAGGCAAATTTTGAGAGAAAAATCGCCAAGGACTCTAAAGAGAATCATAAGGCCTTCTTTAGCTATGTTAGAAACCTAGGAGGAAACTCCCAGATATGCTCAGAATTAGTTCAAAATGATGTGAAAATTACTGAACCTACACACATTGCCAACATACTGGCTGACAGGTTCAGTGCAAACTTCTCCCCTCCCCCAAAAGGAGAGATATCTATTCCAGAGGATTGTAGCCCCAAACATCTCCAACGCCCAGGTGAGAACTGCCCTCACTAAGGCAAAAACACAGCATCCATGGGACCGGATGGTGTCCCCGGCTGTGTGCTTCATGAACTCAATGAGGAATTAAACCCACAGTTAGGACAGCTGTTTAATCTTAGCCTCACCTCAGGATACGTACCCAAGGAGTGGCGCACGGCGACTGTGGTCCCACTTCATAAGGGCGGTGCCTCCACAGACCCTGGAAATTACCGCCCCATTAGCTTGACAAGCCTTATCTGCAAAGCCATGGAGAGGATCATAATGGAACTCATAAATAAAGACATAGGGAACTTGCAGACTTTGGATCCAACTCAGTTTGGCTTTGTCAAAGGCAGATCCTGCCTCTTAAACTTGGTTGACTTTTTCGAGACAGTCACCAAGGCCATTGATGAGGAAAGGCAGTCCATACAGCCTACCTCGACCTGGCAAAGGCCTTGACACAATACCCCACTCAGGTATCATCGAAAAACTCATCAGCTTGAATGTAAACCCATACATCACAAGATGGGTTGCAAACTGGCTAAGTGACAGAACCCACAGGGTCAGAGTTGCTGGAGCCATGTCAGACTCAAAGCCTGTCACAAGTGGTGTCCCACAGGGCTCAGTCCTGGGTCCACTCTTGTTCGGCATCTACTTTTCTGAAGTACAAGCAAACACAGGAGGGTTATGGCTGACAAAGTTTGCAGATGACTGCAAACTGGGCGCCATAGTCGAAAATACATCTGACACAGATATCCTCCAGAAGGGCCTCACAGAAATGGATAACTGGTGCCAGAGCCATGGCCTGAAGTTAAACGCCAAAAAATGCATAGTCATACCCTTTGGGAAAAACAAGGCTACCCCTAGCTACCATATAGGTGGCAATCCACTGAGCACAGAAAAAGTCATCAGAGATCTGGGGACCCAGGTTGACAGTAGCCTTTCGTTTGACACTCATGTTGCTAAAGTAGTTAGGAAAACCTTCTATATCACCCACCTGATCATGAAGGGATTCACATCTAGATCAAGGGAGGTCATCGTCCCCTGTACTCATCACTTATTAGACCTATGATTGAGTACAATGCCCGCTCGAATGTATCTGACCAGACACCTGCTGCAGCTTGAAAGGCCCCAAAAGTTCCTCACCAAAAGGATAAAGGGTCTCAAAAATATGTCTTATGCTGCCCGACTGAAAGAACTCCAGCTCTATTCAGTCTCATACCGCTTGCTCAGAGGTGACCTGTGCCTGACATATAAGGCCATGTCAAACCCAGATTTGATGAATATGCTTCACCTCAAAAATCTAGATCCCTCAGAACCACAAGGGCGGGAGACTTAAACCTTGACACGGTTATAAATAGAACGTGCTGGAGGGACAGATTCATCACCCAGAGACTCCCTATGCTGTGGAACAAAATCCCGGTACATGTGAGGCAGAGCACCTCTCTGGTCTTGTTCAAGAGGAATCTTGACCAATGGATGGGAGATTGCAGATATACCCCAGGGATTACTTCAGCGTCACTGCTTGACAGAGGCACAGCAAAATGATAGGCATAGTTTTTATTCAAACTAAAGGGGTGGCGAAAGCCACATAACTATGGGCTAGGCTTATAAATGCCCTTGGGCAGATAGCCTAGTATGAACCTATGAACCTATGAACCTATAAAGTAACTGAGACTTCATCAGAGTAAAAACACACTTCCTGAAGACTATTACATTTAAAATGAGCCACCAATCACAATCATAATTAATGGGTAACTCAGCACTAGAGTACCATAAAAAGCCACTGCTATGGTTTACAAAGAGCACACCTCAGCTTCATTTCTCACTGCAAATGGCAAATACAATACTGGTATTCATTTCTGAATACTAGAAATGTACTTATGACCAAGTGGCATCTGCCGATCATGTCCTCTAATACCTTGCACTCAGGGTGTCCGTACACTTTTACCCACCCTAGCTGTAGCTCTGGTGAGATAGATAGGTAGATAGATAGACAGACAGACAGACAGATATATAAAGAAAAAAATGTTTAGTAAAATATTGACAACTGGCAAGAGAATGCATTAGAAAAGATTCTGTAAAGCACTCAGTATTTTAGAGGTGGAAAAGCTGATCAGACTAAACCATGAAAACATAGTATTATGTGCAATAAAATCACATTGTACTGCATGGTGGAGATGAGATAAAAAGAAAAGTTGTCTATGTTATCTGTCTTATTTGTGTAAATCGTGTGTCTTTGATTTGATCTTCCTTTGCCAGTTCTGTGCTGAGTTTATATGGTTTCCATGTGTTCATGTGGGTTTTTACCAGATTTTCAGCATCCTGTCACATTCTAAAGTTGGAACAACAGATAAATTGTCATTTTTTTTTAAATTTCCATAAGAACATGAAACATGCATGTGCAAGTGTGCATGAGTATATATGTGTGTGCAGATCTATGAGGTTTTCTTCATGCCTGCTCACCATTTGGCCAATTACCATGGTATGAGTGTTTAAGATGAGAGTTGGTCATGGCATGACTGGCATGCTGTAAGCAATCTGAGCATTGTACTGGGCAACCTTAATGTCCTGTTTGTGTGCCACATAAGCACTTTGGGGAGTTGCATTCAATAGGTACAGCTTAGAGTTCCCACCCTCTTCACCAGTTAATGGACCCCCATCAGGTAGCCCCACCTCCAGTTGTGTAAAGATGGCTTCTGATATGTCCTGGTCTCCATTAGACATTCTTGGTGGGAAATTATGCCCTTATGACATATCCTTCTACCCTTCTCCCAGGAGCAGTGAACACATAATGCCTCTTCTCTTCTCTCTCTCTCTCTCTCTCTCTGTCTCTCACTGTGTGGATCATCTAGCACCTGAGCTGCTAGCCAGACCTGGGTAAACTAACTCATAATCAAGGTTTCATCCCCTTATGTCATATAGCCAGCACTCAGATGCCCTTCTTATAGACCACCATCTATCTCATTTATTCTTAAAGGACCCTGTCATCTGATATCCACTTTACACTGAGGTTAATTATTGCATTTATTTGCTACTCTTCCAATGAAAATGTACTGTCTAGTACCCAGGTTAAATTTTGTAAGCTTAATCTGGTAGGCATGTCCCACCTTCTGTGTTTCATATTGGGCTGCATGCTGTCAAATGGTACAAATACCTGGCCTCCTGTTTTTACTTATCTATAAATGAGAATTGATTCACCTCCTGAAACCTCTACTTGTACCCTTTATGCTCCTTTTCTGTATTATCCTGGTATTCTTTCTTTGAGCTTGCACTACTAGACAGATATCCTTATCACTGTGGTAGCACCTTGAATGAATGCATTACTTTAGCTGTGTCATGACTTTCTATTCCCAGAAAAGTACTATAACTTGCTTGCATCTGGAATGCATTTCCTAAGGATACAGCTCAGCATCTCACCAGCCTTGAATAGAGCCTCCCAGTTCTGTGTGGTGGATCATGGTTCCTTTTACTAGCACATCAATGCCATTTTCCTGATCTGTGCTTTTTTTGGGTCAGTCCTCTAAGAGGCTATTCCATTTTGGGATGATTATTTTATGCTTCCTCGTGTTAAGTTTTATGTATCATTTTAAGTCAAATCAGCCAATTCCCTCTCATCTCTTAGGAGGCATCCCCCTCAACTATCCATTCTGTCTTAGCATCAGCTTCAAGGAACTGATGTCTGATAAAAAAAATGTAAAACAACACTGGTCTCAGGCACAGCCATTGTGGAATCCCCCAAACAACTCTTTCATTTATTTGCCAGTGTTCTGTTAAATACTACTCATTTCTTCCTATCAACTTGACATCATTCTACCCATTTAATCAGTTGCTGCCAAACTTCAATTCTCTCCAATATGTCTGCCAATTTCCTGTCAAGGACTAATACCCAGGTCATGGTATGCAAAATCTAGCAAGTTTCCTTTTTCATGTTCTGCTGTTGCCCATTCCTAAAAAATGAGTCAGGTTAACCAACAGGACTTTGTTCCTACCAATCTGTAAAATTATTTCTCCTGCAGGTTGTAGTTTTCCAGAAAAGCCATGACCCTTTCTTTCTGCATATTTTTAATAACTTCCACTGCTAGGAACTCAGAATAATGGGTCTATTTTCCCGAATCATTTCTAGCTAATAATTTTTGGGGTGACACCATCATTGCCTCCTTCTAGTCCTCCACAAACTCTTACTATGGCTGAGTGGCTGAAGAGGTTTTCCAGGAGAAAGGTAAGTACACAACAGGATTTTAGGATCCTAGGAGTTAGCTGTCTGGATACCACACAATGTCTTCCTTTAACTCACTCAGTTTTCTTTTTGCTACTTCTGTTTTTATTTGACAGACTGTCTGATGTTCTTTGCCTTTGTTATTTCTTCTTGACAAGCTAAGCACATTTTTTTCCTTACCTTTTAAGAAGATGTATTAAAGAACTGACTGAGAATTTCTGCCTGTTTCTCCTCCTCACTGTAGTGCTTCCCATATTGACCAATCTCTATGGCTCTGTCTTTTCCTTATGTATCCAAAGAACATTTTCTCCACTCTGTTATTCCTTCTTCTGGATCTTTCTATAGGTTTCTCTTTGGCTTTCTTACTGCCTTTGTTGACCTTATTCTGGCTTTCTCATACTCTTGACTACATTTTTCTGTTTTGTTCTTTAACTCACAAAATGCTGTTTCCTTTCTAAGGAGTGCCTCCCTAGCTTCCTTTCTGAACCACTCTGGCCTCTTTCTTCCTTCTGCATTGATCTTTCTTTCTGGCCCCTTTTCAGTAACTGTGTGCATGCTACTTTTTATCTTCAAGTTATCTTTTTAAGTTCTGCTTGTCTGTAAACTTTTATTTCATTCTCAAACTATTCTGCCAGCTTTATGTGTTTTACCTTTCTTTAGTCCCACACTTTGTTTTTTTTTTTTGCTTGCCTGCTACTCCCCTTTCCCATAATGACCAAGACCACTGAACGGTCACTGTTAAACACAAGGACTTTTATTGCTAGATCTAGCATACCTTCTTCCTTGTAAAGTATGATGCACCATATGTTACCCTTAATTGTGCCTTGCAATGTTGAATAAATCCTTATTGGTTTATTCCCACTACTATTTATTTTTTGCCTCTCTAATTTGGATACATTAATTCTCCATTCTACTTCTGGGTCATTAAAGCCCTCCATTAGTACACCTTTCTTTTTTCTGACTTGAGAACTTCTTATTTTTACTCTTGAGAGGCCTACAAAATAAAAACAACTCTAAGACATTTTTATGTATGTGCAACTCTGGGGCATTTCAGACACTAATTCAAGCTTTCAAACAGCACACATCAAATGGTACAGGATAGGATTTCCTCATTTGACATAACTGCATTTTCTATTAGACCTCCAATGTAATTGATAAAACTGTGATCATGTATTGCTTTGTATTACTTGTGGCTTGTAGCTTATATGGCTGTAAGAAAATAAAGTAATAACCATTGTAATAGCAAAAAAAGCACAACACGTTGTCATCATCAGTGGTCATAACTTTCTTTATGCACTTTTATAAGCTGAAAAGTTCAACAACAATTTCAACAGTTCCAGTCAAAATAGCTATAAAAGTTGTACTGATGTGATGTGGAGTGGGGGAAAAACTTCTGAGGCAGTTATTCCAAAACAGCGATATATATGTATAAATCTTCATGTTGCTCAATCATTGCATTTAAATGGGTAACATACAATGGAAATATGTAAGATGGATTTTGTCTAACCAAACTGCTAGGACATTTGGGAATTTTTTGACATTTTCCACAAAATTATAATAGTACAATAATAATGCAATTTCTCAGAACACTTTGGAAGGTAAATACAAAGATATATTTTAAGAGGGTTTTTTGTATAAAATTATCAAAGTTTGTGACAGTGCTTAAAAATAAAATCACATTCAATGCTAAAAGGCAAGTTCAAAATTGCAGTTTTATAGAGGTTCATTGCTGTGCAGTCTTGACATATTGTTAAAATACGTTAAGATGAAACTACGTACAATACCCTACTATGCATCTGTCCAGCACTGTATCTTCCGTGGCTCCCATTTCAATTTTATGTAGCTTTCTGGAGTTCAGAGAACACTGTCATCCTGGTATTCATTAACAATCATGAAGGCTTCACTTAAAACCTAAATTATTACAGCACATTAACACAATCAGCAACACTACTCATTGAATATGCATGCTGCTCATCACTCTTACACATTTCCAAGCACTGTTTCATGCCCAACAGCAGTGGTGGTGGCCATGAAACAGTGCTAGGAATTGCAGGCATACAGTGTAAACAATTACTTCTCGCCAGTAGGCAAATGTATTATGCAAGCATGAGCAGCTAGTTTATATGAAGTAAGGGCAAGTGCATTATAAGAAAGTAGATGCAGAGGCCGTGAAACTGCACTATTAACATTGTACATAGAATACAATGTTAATAGTGCAGAAATAAGTACAAGGGGAAGGTAAATGGAAAAAATCTACTTGGTTAAAGAATTCAAATGTGAATTTTCATCAGAAAGATGTTCATATAGATGGTAATAACGAATAATCCTGTTTCTAATTGTTTAACTTAAAACGGATATGCTAACAATGGCAGTGGATACAATAAGGGCTATTCGTATACAGTGCAATTACTGAATATGACATTTATATACAGGGAATGCATGTGTGATAACTGACTGCAATCCTGCATCCTCAACTTCATCCTGTATAAACTAGGCATGAGCCATACAGCACATGTGTCATGCACAGCAGAAAGGGACATGTTTTACCATTTGTTGTCATTGGATAACCATACAGAGGGGTATATTACCTTAACACATGTCTTAGACAAATGTGCTTTTTATTACATGTGCATCATAAACAATAATATAATAACACTCAAAATATAAAAGCAACAAATGACAACACATGTCTGTCATTGCAGTAGTTCAAGGTCTCTGCAAATGGTCCTAATATATGATTATACTAAGCATACTCATATGACATTACATCAAACATTGCCATAACAGGATGTAAACAACATAAACACAGACGAAAGTGTCTGAACAGAGACCTAATCACACTTTATGATGATCTGGCATCTTGCCATACAGGAAGACATGTTATATAAGTCCTCATGTCCAATAAAGCAGTTCAGTGTGAAGAAATCAATTACTGTAATACATAAATGTTTAGAGGAAGACATACAATACAGTGTATTGCTATCTGGAACTTAAGTAATGCCTGTGAATTATCAATGACATACTCAACATCTGCAACTTACCAGACACAAGCACCTGCCAGGACACATATCAGAAAGATGCGTATCAACCTATGATGCCACAGAAAGAGGTACAGAGCATGTGTCATGGTGAGCACACTTGAAGGACTTATAGCACTTCTCTGTTGAAATGGGCATGGATCTCCAAGTGTGGAGAATGATGCCTTAAAAATGTTGTCTTCTGACATGCAATAAATACTTACTTTACCTAAGTCACTCTTTTCTGACACGATTGTGTGACAGATAGATGTTACCAGATTCAAATCCCAGCCTATCTACAGAGCTGTGTATTGATATGTCTTTCACACAACATAGCAATGGATCTTGTCACAAAAAAATGAAATTAATATGTGAAATAATAAAGGACATTTGGAGATAATATGTACAATATGATTTGATCAGAAGGATAACAAGGAGGTAACTATGTTAATTTTCACAGCAGTGTGAGCATTGCAATATCAATGCTTCTCAGGCCAAGAAAGCTGTTTCTGCTGTTTTGTACAGCATTGTCCCTGATTTGAAACACACAGTAGATGTGTAGTTATGCTACACAAGCCATTGCTGAATGCATGCGATGCGTGAGCACTCACTCCATATCATTCACAAGACAACTGTTTAGCTGGCAGGATATTACAAAATGACTTTATATTTCTGACTCCAAATTCATGCTGTGTTATTTGTTTAATGTCAGTACATTAATAGAATGTTGCCCTTTGCTGGAATTGAACAGCAAGCTATGTAATTCCACCAGTAACTAGCATGTGTAGGAATCACATGATGCATAGTGGAAGTCTTTACAAAGCTGTGAGACTGCACCTAGGTGAAGGCATTACATCATATGATTATGTTGAAATGTGTATGAGATAAAATGACCATGGGATGTCTGTCCCACTGTAATTGTACACATTATTACACTTGTTATCATTCATGTATAACAGCATTAGTACATGCAATGCTTATAGTCAAGCAATGTAGGTTTTGATCACCTGACTATGTGACGATGCAAGCTACATGACAATAGGAAGAAGGAACATGCTGCAGTGTCACTGGTGCTACAGTTGTGAGATATTTTGGTCTTTGAACCAGTGACATCATGTTATTGCTGTAAGGGATATGTGTGCTTGTAATTTCTTTAAAAGACTGTTACTATACATGTCTTTATCACACAACATTGCCTGCTGCTAGTTATACCCAAACAGATGTGATACATAATTCAGTCATCACTGTGATGGAAGAATGGCAATCATGCACAATGTGTAGATAATCACAGATTCAAACACATGCCTTACTAAGGCAACAGCATACATAGCACTGTTTCGTCCTCACACCACAGGAAAACATTAATATTTCTCATGAGAAACCCAAATGTCATCCAGTGACATCATCATTACCTAATAAAACATTTATGTGTGAAAAATAAGCAGAAATAATTGTAATAGAAAATGTCAGCCATGCATGTATACAGCAGGTAGCTGTCTGACAACATTGATACCTACACCTGCACATTCAAAGACATACTGACAGAAGTGAGTCTAAGTACTAATGGCTGGATCTGAACAGACTACCTAAGATCACAAGGTACAGAACATTGCCTGAATCATATGCACCACAGGAGATGTATTACAGTTGTGCAAGTGCACATTTGAATTCATGACATCGCCATTCTTTCATATGTTGAGGTTCTTCTAAAAAATGTATGAAAGTGGTTGAAGTGCACAGTAACACTACACAGCTACATATACTGCATGTATTAGAAGTCTTCTCTACACAGCATGACTGAAACACACATTCACAGTAGTCAGTCATTGTTGCTTTCAAACCTCCTCCCTCTGTACTTATGCAGTCAAGATAGCACAGTATCAACAGCCATGCCACAGGATAACTCATATGACCAATGTGCTGTAGTTAATTTTTGATCACATAATGTAAGCATTGTGTTTTCAAAATGGTTTATTGCCTGGGGGTAATTCAGATTTATAGGGTACTCCTCTGTCAGTGAAAATACTTCTCCTAAGTGGAAGTTTACATAAGGGGTGCTGTCACAGACACAACTGTACTTGACAGTATATACAGTCACATTAATTAACCAATGTTGGATTCAAAGCTTCTACCTATTTGCACAAGCTACAGAATTAGCTGCAAGTACCATCGGAGAAGTCTGAGTTGTAAGGGCACAGTGTATGCTTTTGAAATGATGACCTTATCAGTGTGATGCAGAGATGATGCCTGTTGAGAAAGTAGGATAAGGGGATATGGGCATCTTCTACCGTGTTAACATCTTACCCTGACTGGAAGCTGATACAGCACTTTGATTCAGGAACCTATACATATCTGACATTGAAGCCTCATACACAAGTTCCACACTCTGACATTTGAACCTCCTACCTATCTAGTTATACAACCTTGAGAACACAAAATTAGCCGCAAGCACCAAAGGAGACATGTGAGTTGTCAGGGTGCAGTGTGCACTTTGGACATAATGACTTCATCAGTGAAATCCAGAGAAGATGTTTGTGGTAAACATGGGTAAAGGGATGGAGGCATCCTCTCCCATATTAAAATTTTCCCCTGACTACAGGCTGATACAGCATGACTATTGAGGAAGCTATATGTGCCTGACATTGAAGTCACACACATACACATATACACACACAAACACACACACACACACACATATGTTCCCTACTGTGAAATATGAACCTTTTATCTAGTTACAAAATCTAGGGAAAACAGAATTATTCACAAGTGCCACAGGAGAAGTCTGACTTTTAAGGGTAAGAGTGCACTTTTGACATGATGACCTCTTCAGGCTGCCGCACTGATGATGATTCTGTTAAAAATGGGATAAAGTGCAGAAGGAGCTATGTCCAAAGTTAAATGTATTCTCCTCAGTGGAAATGGAGAGAGCAAATTTGACATGAGGCATTAATTACCTGTCACTAGACCCCAAGCACATGGACACACACACACACACACACATACACGTTCACCACAATGACAACTGAACCTCCTACCTATTTGGTTACACAATCTAGACAACGCAATATTAGTCACAAGCCATAGGAGAAGTCTGATTTTAATTATGTGGAAATGTATATTTGTATTTAGTAAATTTTTACTTTTTGGAAGAGATGATACTGTGCATCACAGGTTTTGGGCAAATGCACATGTGTGGAAAGGCCAGTATAACAGCACTGTGCTTGTTCCATGCAATGACATACTTCTCTGCTAAGATTTCTATAGTGTCATTCATGTGATTTGCTTTATTGTGAGGGACATGTACCTGTTTCACAGTATATTAAGCCAATGACAATGACAACTGAAAACAAGTGGATTATTAATCAAGATTCCTGCCAGTACATTCTAGGATGATTGCATGGACACAGTAAACATGTTATGCATGAATGATATGTCACTTGCCTTCTCTTGTCTCCTGCTTTCAGAATGTGCATTGACAATAGAAATAGACAATTCCTACATATGACAATGCACTCAGAATAACAGTGATGGATTATGTGTGAAAAGGTTGCCCACCAAAGTAACACAAGTGTAAACAATGGAGTGCAGCCATAGAGTAACAGCCTGACTTGACTGAATCAACATCACTCTGACATTCAGATACCTTGTTTGTAAAATTCAGTAAAGACATTCAGACATTGAACAACCTAAACAAAGAATTACTTGCTGCATTTTTTTTACTTTCTGCCTGACAAACATCACTAGCAAGCTCAGTTGTGCTACAAATGGCAAAGTATTCATTCATACATAATCATATATTTAAGTGTTGAACTTAGAATGGGAATTAGAAGTAGTCTATGTTGCTTTGTGCTGACTGTCATTAAAATAAGCAGTCTACACATGCAACCATGAGTGAATCTGATGGAATACAGAACAGATATGTTTTATGTTCATGCTTCAGATGTCATGATTTAAACATTTGTCATGACAGATGCAGTTCTTCAGTCCTTATATGTATGTTATAGGGTATTGTGATACACTTGAGGGGCCAAGCATGTAATTGCTGGTGAAACATGGCTTATGGATTTGAATCAAGGAAGTTTATTTGATGACACAGAAGGGTTAGGAAGACCATTGATGATAGGAATACACATACAGACATAATAAGAGATTATTCTATGGTTCATTTCTGTACATATTTGTGTTGTGGTACTGTTGGCTTTATCATGATAATTATTAATACAAGATCCATAAAAGACAGGCTTCAGAACAGGGAACAAGCACATTAATTAAGCAGCAGGATAATAGAAAATGTGTAACCAACAATTACACCCTCAGGGGGCATACCAAACATAAAAAAAACACTTTGGCATGCTTCTGGAGTTGAACCTTGACAGTATTCCAAGAAATATCTACACACCTGAGTATTATCTAAACATACCACATAGGAACTCCTACTTCACAAATTTCTAGTATGACAACAAGTGGGAGAAAAGGAGAATACATGTATAAAACTTCTTTACCCTCACGACAAATGTATGGTGCACATTAAACTCTTCAGCTTGCTCAACAAAACATTAGCCTAACCATACATAGCAAAGCACAGTAGCAAGAAGGGCACCAGACTAATGTGGCTGAATGCAAAAATGCATAACATTTTGCCATAAACTATGTACTTTCATTTAGCCTCAGTTGTAGTTGTTGCTCGGTGCCAGACATTGCACAAATGCAGATGAGAAAGAAGAGTGACAGTGGGACAGCACCATAGCCATCCACTTCTGCACAACATAAATGCAGTATTTTACACAGAATTTCATGACTTTGTGAAGTCACCACACCAGGGATGGGTGACAATAATCAAATAATGTTAGTCAACTGGAAAAAAATCAAGTGCGTCAAAATGATACATAGCAAAGTAGAGAGCTATGTATGAAACACCATTTTTTTGTGGGACAAGTTCCCTTTTTTATTAGTTTATTTATTTATTTATTAGGAGAGAGAGAGAGGAATGTTGGGAAAGGTGCTTAGGAATGAGAGGGTCAGGGAGGTAGGGTAAGTTTGGTAGCAGGAGCAGACATGCAAGACAGACAAGGATGCTGCTGGACACAAAAGGTTGGGATACCATGATTAGGGATAGGTACGGGACCTCAGACGTGTATCTACATCCAACCTCCGAACAATGAGAATCTACTCCTCGCCCTCAGAACTGTCAACACTATCTTATTTGTCAGTTGCTTGGGTCATTGCCAGATGTGGCATCAGTTTGGCAAATTAGGACCTTTTAAACCCTGCTGATTCAGGCACTGAGGCCCCTCTCCATAATCCCCTCCACCAGCTCTGTCAGCTCCTGATGGGTGACAGCATCACCACTTCTATTACTCCTGCTCCTGGAAGATGCCACTGCACCAGCAGCCAGGCAGAGTTACTTAATGCTGGTGGAGCAGATAGTGCAAGAATTGTGGAGGCAATGTTGACAGGCTTTGACCCACATGTGCTGGTTGTCTGTGCTGCCTGTAGTGGTGCCGCCAGGAGGTATGGTGGGTCGAAGCCCAGTGGTCAGTCGACTCCCATGAGCTGATTGTCATTTTGTTTTTTTGCAGCAAGTTATTAAATTAAATAAATAGGAGAGACGAGGTGGGGGAGTCAAAAAAGAGAGAATAAGATCAATGATGTGTTACATTACTTATTTCAATACATAAAACAATATAAGAAATATATCAGTATACTTTGGCAACATCAAGATATTATGGGAAGGCATTAGTGTGTCATAAAGTCAATCACAACAGCATGACATGACTAACAGATTTGCATATTTCACTGTGACATATCAGATATCTTCTTTCTAAGGTAATATCTGCATTTCCAAATATTGAATTGTTAATGCTGTGCAGTATTGAAATTAAAATATATTATAAATAGCCTGAAACACACACACACACACACACACACACACACACACACACACACACACACACACACACACACACACACACAATTAAACTGATGTACTCATTGCCTAATGCAATAACCAAGAGCTACTGCAGCAGGTATGTAGGCTTGATATAAAACATAAGGTATGCCTGCTCAAGATGATATACAGTGATTGACTGAGATACTTCTGTGCCTTGCAACCAGAACAGATATTTTTTTAGAAGAAATTATGTGTACATATATATATATATATATATATATATATATATATATATATATTGTGTGTGTGCATGTGTATGTGTATACATATATATATATATATATACACACACACATAATTAATAACTGTGATGACAGAATGAACGTATTAAAGGAAGGTGCTGGCTGCACAAATAACCAAACAAAAAGCACCAGTTCCAAAACGACAAGGCTCAAAATAAAAGTAGAGGTTTATTAGGGCTCGTAACCACAACCCTGTAGACACAATAAAGGAAATACGCAGTGTAAAATCACATCAAACGTTTCGTCAAGCCTTCTTCAGATAATACAAACAAATAAAGCTAATTGTCAGTTACTTAAATACATTTGAATGTAATTAAATCAACACTTACAACCAATGAAATAGGAAGATTAATTACATAGTAAAATAATTATAAAATTAAACTAAAACTGGAAAAATGCCTTTTACAATACAAAAGTGTAACTCTAAAACTTGTTCACATCTATAGTCAAATTTAATAAGTGCAAATTTAAACCTCATTCATAATTTATAATTTAAAACCTTCATAAAATTTATAACATAACAAATTGTTAAGTAAACAATACTACACTCTACTGGCCAAAATTGATATTGCAACTTCCAAATTCTTAAAGGAAAAAATGTATAGAAAAATGTATATTTGATATAATATGCTAATACCAATTATAAAACTTTTTTAAAAAACCTTTTATTAAAAAACCTTTCAAAAATACTTCTAAAATTAAACTATTACAATTTAGCTGCCCTTAATTTTAATACAGGTGCTAAAGACACCATGTCGTTGATCCCAGGATATTTATTTGATTCCAAAATGATCTGCCAAAATAGTTCTCTGTACTCAAGTAATGTTTCCCACATTCCACCTCTCGGGTCAGTGGGTACTACTTCGACAACAAAAAATTCAAAGCTAGAACCTTTACAAATTAATGTGTGTTTATACAAAGAATTGTTGGCACATGATGTTCTAATGTCGTATACATGTTCGTAAATCCTTTGTTTGATTCTTCTTTCGCTTTTACCCACATAAAAGGCATTACAGTTTTTACACAAAGCGATGTAAATAATCCCTTTTGTATTACAGTTAACAAAGGATTCACACACCAAAGTTTTGTTCCTTGCTACTAAGTGGCAGCTATTACCTGTTTTTAAATATGAACAATACCTACAGGCACCACATTTAAAAACCCCAACTTTTTTCTTCTTCTTATCAGTGGTTCCTCTACAACTCGTCTCTATAATTCCTTTTATGTTGTTACCTTTCTTATAAATAAATTTTATGTCATGCTCAAAAATATGACCAAGGTCCGATACTTGGGAAAAGTTGTTCCATTCCTTTTCAAATATTTTCTTCACTATGCTAGATTGACCATCATAGGTGGTAATGAAACCCGAAACAAAACCGTCGTTGGGGTCACTATCCGAATGTGTTCCCACTACTATTTCTGACTTACCAAGTATAGGTGCAAATCTAGTTTTTCTCCCCTCCAGGACTTCATTCTTAATGTCCTCAAATAATACTTGTGGGTATCCTCTTTGTATAAACATCTTGTACAAATTTTCACATTCCCTCCTGAAAATTTCATCATCTGAGGTCATTCTACATATTCGGACTAACTGTCCTTTCAACACACTTTTTTTCTGATGAAACGGGTGGGAACTAGAAAAGTGCAAATAAGTGTTTGAAAATGTCTCCTTTCTATGTACCTTTGAAACAAAATGACCATCTGCCTTGGTGATGTTAACATCCAGGTAACATAGCCCACCGGGGTCAAAGTTCCTTGTAAACTGAAGAAAATGTGTAGTCTCATTGATGTATTCTACAAATATATCAAAATCTTCCTTTGTACCTTTCCAGAAGAAACATAAATCATCTAAGAATCTACAGTACAAGGTCCACTTGTCAAGAAACCTTGGAATCAAAATGTATTTGTTCTCCCAGTATGCCATAATTATGTTTGCATACGTAGGTGCACAATGAGACCCCATGGCTACTCCCTTTGTCTGTCTATAGTATTCACCTTCAAAAAATAAGAAGTTGTACTTTAAAACTACTTCCATGAGAACTAAAATAGTAGTAAATTCACTTTGGGAAATGTTCTTTAAGGGTAACAACATCTCTTCAAACCACGTTAAACCAGTTTCATGTGGGATACTTGTAAATAAATCTACAACATCCAATGTACCAAATCCTGTTGTATCTTCATACATAAAGGTTTCTATTTTTCTAAGAAAATCCCATGAGTCTTTTAAAATGTTCTTGTTCTCATTTACCAAATGTTTTATCTTCACGTCAATATACTTAGCAAGGGGTGCAGTAATAGATCCTTCGGAGGAGACAATAGCTCTAAGAGGTGGGTCATTTAAATCTTTGTGCACCTTCGGAATCCCAAATATACATGGTATTTTAGGTTTCGTTACAGTCAAAAAGTTAAAGGTTTTTTGGTCAATAGATCCATCTAATAGTAGGTCTTGCAATATTCCCCTTATCCTACTATATGCAATATGTATTTCATTCAAAGAGGTCCTGCTGTATTTGTCTGTGTTGTTTAAAATATCTAACATTTTTCCTTCATACATAAAACGATCCATAAAAACAACCCCCCCGCCTTTATCAGGTTTCATAACCCTTACAGATTTGTCCTTACTCACAGTTTCCAAAATTTTCTCCTCATTGTCAGACAAATTAGGACGGACATATTGCTGGGGTAAAGACTTCCTCAATTCATGTTCAATCTTTAATTCAAAGTTTCTTAACTGGGGGTGTAGAGGGGGGTTAAATGTACTCTTGCGTCTTAGTTCATCACATGTACCTGTAGTACTATTACCCTTAAAAAATATTTCCAAGTTTTTCTTTCTGATAAAGAGTTTAATATCCACTAGTAGTTTGAACAAATTAGTCCTACGTTGTGGTATAAACCCAAAACCTTTTGAAAATACTTCAAAATGTGTGGTAGTGAGTGTAGTATTTGAGTAGTTAAATATGTTAAAATCATTGTATGTCCATTTTTTACCCTCATTCAAAATCCCTAGTACCTGTTCCACTGTTCGTGCCTCCAAGATGGGTGCCCCCCCCCTCCGTGTGTAGTTTTTTGAATTGTAATTTACAGGTTCCTTCTGCATCAATCTCTCAGATCTACGTAAAGGGGGAAACTCTTTAACATCAATATCATCATCTACATGTGTGGGACTGCTATGTGATACATCTTGCTCATTTTCATTTTGTATATTCAAGTTAACCCTCCTATTCCAAAACTTAGGTTTGGGGTATTGTACCTTATTTTTATATTCATACATGTCCCTCTCAATTTTACCAAATTTCCTATTTTGTACTTCTATGCAATGGGATTCAATGTCCTTAAGTAATCTTTTGTACTTAGCTTTATTTTCTTCTACAGTAAACAAAAGATCATTAATAACTGCTTTGTTGGTTTCTTCAATTATGTTAGACAGTTTAGACATTTCATTCTCATTATTTAAAATTATGGCCTCCATAATCGCAAAACCACAATCATCAAATGCTTTTAACAAATTGTTGTGAAAATCAGTTCCTTCATGTACATTATTTGGGTACTTGCTTACCCTCAAACCTTTAGGCACTATTTCAAGTTTTAAACAGTGCCTAAGGTACGCGTTGTCCATCTCAAGCATCTTGTATTTGTTTAAATAGAAGTGCAGTTCTTTAGTCATTTGATTATAGTTTCCCTTTAGAGTGGTAACGCTCTTTTTGTTTGAAAAATCAAACTTTCCGTTTACTATTTCACAAAATAAAGTTTCAGTACCTTGATTAGACCGTTGTCTACTAGTAGTGTCGTTAGTTTTACTAGCAGCACGCCGTTGTGGCAAAGGATGCCTGTCCTGCGTGTCATCAAATGAAAAGCATGGAAAGTCGTTAAGTAAATCTAAATTAGTTGCATCCTGTTCGTTTGCGTTATTTTCTCCGTTTTCAATATGCTCGGCCATGTCCCCATTCGGAGCTGTAAGCCTCAAAGCTTCCTGGTTCCCAGGCAAAGAGATGGAGTTCAAAAACGTCACCACGGATTGGCTGACTGGCGTCAGGAGACCAACTAGCTGGGTAAGCTGTCCAACAAGCTTACGCAGCTCACCAATTTCATTTCTTCTGCCCTCGCCTTCTTGAGCACTCGTCGTTGAGGCATCCATGCTGTACAAAATGAACGTATTAAAGGAAGGTGCTGGCTGCACAAATAACCAAACAAAAAGCACCAGTTCCAAAACGACAAGGCTCAAAATAAAAGTAGAGGTTTATTAGGGCTCGTAACCACAACCCTGTAGACACAATAAAGGAAATACGCAGTGTAAAATCACATCAAACGTTTCGTCAAGCCTTCTTCAGATAATACAAACAAGTAAAGCTAATTGTCAGTTACTTAAATACATTTGAATGTAATTGAATCAACACATACAACCAATGAAATAGGAAGATTAATTACATAGTAAAATAATTGTAAAATTAAACTAAAACTGGAAAAATGCCTTTTACAATACAAAAGTGTAACTCTAAAACCTATTCACATCTATAGTCAAATTTAATAAGTGCAAATTTAAACCTCATTCATAATTTATAATTTAAAACCTTCATAAAGTTTATAACATAACAAATTGTTAAGTAAACAATACTACACTCTACTGGCCAAAATTGATATTGCAACTTCCAATTTCTTAAAGGAAATAAATAGAAAAAAATGTATAGAAAAATGTATAGTTGATATAATATGCTAATGCCAATTATAAAACTTTTAAAAAAACTTTTTTTATTTAAAAAAACCTTTTAAAAATACTTCTAAAATTAAACTATTATAATTTAGCTGCCCTTAATTTTAATACAGGTGCTAAAGACACCATGTCGTTGATCCCAGGATATTTATTTGATTCCAAAATAATCTGCCAAAATAATTCTCTGTACTCCAGTAATGTTTCCCACATTCCACCTCTCGGGTCAGTGGGTACTACTTCGACAACAAAAAATTCAAAGCTAGAACCTTTACAAATTAATGTGTGTTTATACAAAGAATTGTTGGCACATGATGTTCTAATGTCGTATACATGTTCGTAAATCCTTTGTTTGATTCTTCTTTCGCTTTTACCCACATAAAAGGCATTACAATTTTTACACAAAGCGATGTAAATAATCCCTTTTGTGTTACAGTTAACAAAGGATTCACACACCAAAGTTTTATTCCTTGCTACTAAATGGCAGCTATTACCTGTTTTTAAATATGAACAGTACCTACAGGCACCACATTTAAAAACCCCAACTTTTTTCTTCTTTTTATCAGTGGTTCCTCTACAACTCGTCTCTATAATTCCTTTTATGTTGTTACCTTTCTTATAAATAAATTTTATGTCATGCTCAAAAATATGACCAAGGTCCGATACTTGGGAAAAGTTGTTCCATTCCTTTTCAAATATTTTCTTCACTATGCTAGATTGACCATCATAGGTGGTAATGAGACCCGAAACGAAACCGTTGTTGGGGTCACTATCCCATTGCATAGAAGTACAAAATAGGAAATTTGGTAAAATTGAGAGGGACATGTATGAATATAAAAATAAGGTACAATACCCCAAACCTAAGTTTTGGAATAGGAGGGTTAACTTGAATATACAAAATGAAAATGAGCAAGATGTATCACATAGCAGTCCCACACATGTAGATGATGATATTGACGTTGAAGAGTTTCCCCCTTTACGTAGATCTGAGAGATTGATGCAGAAGGAACCTGTAAATTACAATTCAAAAAACTACACACGGAGGGGGGGCACCCATCTTGGAGGCACGAACAGTGGAACAGGTACTAGGGATTTTGAATGAGGGTAAAAAATGGACATACAATGATTTTAACATATTTAACTACTCAAATACTACACTCACTACCACACATTTTGAAGTATTTTCAAAAGGTTTTGGGTTTATACCACAACGTAGGACTAATTTGTTCAAACTACTAGTGGATATTAAACTCTTTATCAGAAAGAAAAACTTGGAAATATTTTTTAAGGGTAATAGTACTACAGGTACATGTGATGAACTAAGATGCAAGAGTACATTTAACCCCCCTCTACACCCCCAGTTAAGAAACTTTGAATTAAAGATTGAACATGAATTGAGGAAGTCTTTATCCCAGCAATATGTCTGTCCTAATTTATCTGACAATGAGGAGAAAATTTTGGAAACTGTGAGCAAGGACAGATCTATAAGGGTTATGAAACCTGATAAAGGCGGGGGGGTTGTTTTTATGGATCGTTTTATGTATGAAGGAAAAATGTTAGATATTTTAAACAACACAGACAAATACAGCAGGACCTCTTTGAATGAAATACATATTGCATATAGTAGGATAAGGGGAATATTGCAAGACCTACTATTAGATGGATCTATTGACCAAAAAACCTTTAACTTTTTGACTGTAACGAAACCTAAAATACCATGTATATTTGGGATTCCGAAGGTGCACAAAGATTTAAATGACCCACCTCTTAGAGCTATTGTCTCCTCCGAAGGATCTATTACTGCACCCCTTGCTAAGTATATTGACGTGAAGATAAAACATTTGGTAAATGAGAACAAGAACATTTTAAAAGACTCATGGGATTTTCTTAGAAAATAGAAACCTTTATGTATGAAGATACAACAGGATTTGGTACATTGGATGTTGTAGATTTATTTACAAGTATCCCACATGAAACTGGTTTAACGTGGTTTGAAGAGATGTTGTTACCCTTAAAGAACATTTCCCAAAGTGAATTTACTACTATTTTAGTTCTCATGGAAGTTGTTTTAAAGTACAACTTCCTATTTTTTGAAGGTGAATACTACAGACAGACAAAGGGAGTAGCCATGGGGTCTCATTGTGCACTTACGTATGCAAACATAATTATGGCATACTGGGAGAACAAATACATTTTGATTCCAAGGTTTCTTGACAAGTGGACCTTGTACTGTAGATTCTTAGATGATTTATGTTTCTTCTGGAAAGGTACAAAGGAAGATTTTGATATATTCGTAGAATACATCAATGAGACTACACATTTTCTTCAGTTTACAAGGAACTTTGACCCCGGTGGGCTATGTTACCTGGATGTTAACATCACCAAGGCAGATGGTCATTTTGTTTCAAAGGTTCATAGAAAGGAGACATTTTCAAATACTTATTTGCACTTTTCTAGTTCCCACCCGTTTCATCAGAAAAAAAGTGTGTTGAAAGGACAGTTAGTCCGAATATGTAGAATGACCTCAGATGATGAAATTTTTATGAGGGAATGTGAAAATTTGTACAAGATGTTTACACAAAGAGGATACCCACAAGTATTATTCGAGGACATTAAGAATGAAGTCTTGGAGGGGAGAAAAACTAGATTTGCACCTATACTTGGTAAGTCAGAAATAGTAGTCGGAACACATTCGGATAGTGACCCCAACGACGGTTTCGTTTCGAGTCTCATTACCACCTATGATGGGCAATCTAGTATAGTGAAGAAAATATTTGAAAAGGAATGGAACAACTTTTCCCAAGTATCGGACCTTGGTCATATTTTTGAGCATGACATAAAATTTATTTATAAGAAAGGTAACAACATAAAAGGAATTATAGAGACGAGTTGTAGAGGAACCACTGATAAGAAGAAGAAAAAAGTTGGGGTTTTTAAATGTGGTGCCTGTAGGTATTGTACATATTTAAAAACAGGTAATAGCTGCCACTTAGTAGCAAGGAACAAAACTTTGGTGTGTGAATCCTTTGTTAACTGTAATACAAAAGGGATTATTTACATCGCTTTGTGTAAAAACTGTAATGCCTTTTATGTGGGTAAAAGCGAAAGAAGAATCAAACAAAGGATTTACGAACATGTATATGATATTAGAACATCATGTGCCAACAATTCTCTGTATAAACACACATTAATTTGTAAAGGTTCTAGCTTTGAATTTTTTGTTGTCGAAGTAGTACCCACTGACCCGAGAGGTGGAATGTGGGAAACATTACTGGAGTACAGAGAATTATTTTGGCAGATTATTTTGGAATCAAATAAATATCCTGGGATCAACGACATGGTGTCTTTAGCACCTGTATTAAAATTAAGGGCAGCTAAATTATAATAGTTTAATTTTAGAAGTATTTTTAAAAGGTTTTTTTAAATAAAAAAAGTTTTTTAAAAGTTTTATAATTGGCATTAGCATATTATATCAACTATACATTTTTCTATACATTTTTTTCTATTTATTTCCTTTAAGAAATTGGAAGTTGCAATATCAATTTTGGCCAGTAGAGTGTAGTATTGTTTACTTAACAATTTGTTATGTTATAAACTTTATGAAGGTTTTAAATTATAAATTATGAATGAGGTTTAAATTTGCACTTATTAAATTTGACTATAGATGTGAATAGGTTTTAGAGTTACACTTTTGTATTGTAAAAGGCATTTTTCCAGTTTTAGTTTAATTTTACAATTATTTTACTATGTAATTAATCTTCCTATTTCATTGGTTGTATGTGTTGATTCAATTACATTCAAATGTATTTAAGTAACTGACAATTAGCTTTACTTGTTTGTATTATCTGAAGAAGGCTTGACGAAACGTTTGATGTGATTTTACACTGCGTATTTCCTTTATTGTGTCTACAGGGTTGTGGTTACGAGCCCTAATAAACCTCTACTTTTATTTTGAGCCTTGTCATTTTGGAACTGGTGCTTTTTGTTTGGTTAACTGTGATGACAGGCTAATTAATACCAAATCAGAAAGGCTATGGGTCAGTATACATATACAAATGAGGAATGTTTGTACTCTTAAATTCATCCTCCCATTGGCTTAGGAGGTCTTTTTTACACCTATTCATGTCAATTTAGTGGTGACAACATTGATACCCAGTGTGTGGGAAGCCAACTGCATTGGAGACAACCTTTGCCAAATCATTCCAGCATCAGCCTTATACTGAGACCCAGTATAGTCCCCCTGTAGTAGCATCTGGCTGTAGCACTTCACAAGGAGTGCCACAAAAATCCTGAACTCCTTAACACCTACCTTTGTGCTCTAAAAGGAACATTGTCCTTACCATCACCAGCCTTGTCTGCAGCAGTCAAGCTAGAAATATGGGTCTGAATTGGCACCCAATTCAGATCTCACATTTAACAGCTTGTACACAAAGATGCACAGCCTTGCCAACTGTATTTTTACAATTGGAAGCACAATAATGACTTCCCAGACACATTGGTACTTTGTACATCAAACAGCATAGGTGTTAAAAATGGCAGTGAAGTCTGGCCATGTTTTATGCTTAGACTATTAAGACAAGTTCCAACTTTAAACACTGATATGCTTTATGGTACTGGTTATAATCAGTAGCATAGCTAGGGTAGGGCAACAGGGACAACTGCCTCAGACACGGACTGTTGGGCAAGCACATTCAACTGATTCTGATCTCTCTCTTTAATGCAATACTGGATTTTAAAAACACTGTGGCACTCCCTGTGTGGTCTAAACTGTAGCAAGCAGTTTAAAAGGGAAACAATCTATTTCTATTTTTTATAATTAGAATCTGAGCACTGTAGTGTTCTGTGCAGGCAGGGTATAAACTGTAGCAATTGTTTGCTACATTTGTAACAAGAATGTTGCTACTGCTGCTACAGTTAAAAAAAATAACTAAAACATGATTACAGTAGCACTCCATGCAGGCAGAATATAAACTGTAACAACTGTTTACTACACTTGTAGAAAGCAGTTTGCTACAGTTTAAAAAAGAACAAATACTATTTTCTTTAAATGAAACATGCACTGTAGTGTTCCATACAGGCAGGGTATAAACTGTAGCAACAGGTTGTTACATTTGTAGCAAACAGTTTGCTACAGTTTAAAAGAAGAAAATATATTTTAACTAAATATGTTTAAGGAAGGTTGGGGGTTGGGCAAAGAAACAGGACTTAAATAGCTGGGTCAGGCAAGTGGGGGATTGTCCTGCATCTAACCACCTGGTCGGTGTATAAGTTGAAGGAACATCTATTTTTTGCTGGTGAGGCACAGGTCAGTTATCAGCTGACTGCTTACAATGTAATGATCAGTTTATGACAGTGACATGCCTTTTTTTTTTGCTCTGCATATGAAGAGCTGAGGGTGTGGGGCATTATTTCATAGTGCCAGGCCAGGGCACTGGTTGAACCAGCTATGCTTCTGGTTATAATTATGGCTGGTTAGAGGAAAATGGTATAACCTTTTATATATTGGCATGTTGGAGTTAGACACTGATAAGACTGAGTAGTGCCAACTGTGAATTGAACCCAACAGAAAAAAAGGATAAAATGTTAACCTTTACTCATTAACTGCCACTGCTGCAGGATTACTTACTTATTACCATGGCAATTAGAGGTATACTAATTTAAGACTGAATGTAGAAACACTTAAGAGATGCCTTCCTGCCTGTGACTTCACTTAGTTATGGGACAGCTTTTCTATGTAAATGTAGTGTTTGTTTTTGTAAATACATTTATTTATTTAACATTTGTTTACTGGAAAGTCTGACTTGGAACAAGCCAATTTTCAGTGGAGGACTGGGATGAAATGCTCCAGATGCATATATTTGTAATGCACCTCAGATGCATGTGGTTGCATGACCTGAGTAAGACATAATAGGTTAGGTTACATACATACTTCATAACACATACTGTCATAAACAAATAATTACAATATGTGAGAACTCCATAATTATAACAAAAATATTGCACACATTATACCCATCTATGTGCATTCTACATTAAATATTATCATTGTCATGTTTAACATAATTTACACACATTTAATTGGGCTTCTATAACAAGCAACAATGACACATTTCTTACAATAAACATAATTATGATACACATGCATTTACTGTGACATTAATAATCAAAATATTGTGACAAATGTAATTCTGACACCCTCTGTAAAAGTATCTGTTAACTGGATTTGAACCCTGCAGCAGCTGTCTTCATTCTTTAAGATGGCTGCACTTATACCTTGTGCCATAGGGAAAGTTACCTGACAGGTGGAATTTATTCACTCAGCACTATCCAGAGAGCTGATGGCCATGTACCAGTGCCAGGCTTGTTTACACTACAGAAGGCAGGCTAAATTAAAGTTTTCACTTTTTTTCTTATGAAACAAACCATGTTTGCACACTGCTGAGCATAGCACAAATGCAAAAGGTATTAAAAAAATGCTGACAAGAAAATTAAATCAATGTATATACCTAGCAATGACCAGAGCAAGAGGTGAATTGCAGTGATACATTCATCCTTCTCACATCTCCTTGCAACATCAGACATTTTATTTCTGGCACACATTATCAGAATTGTAGTTAATGTCAAATAATGTGAAACTGAGCAGACAATACTAAGAATAGTTGAGTTTATGTACCAACACACCTATATATCAAAATGTGTGTAAATATGTGTATAAATATGTATTCAGAACCCCTTCTAAAATTATCAGTTAAGTGTCATCAAACTCTGCATGACCTATCTTATTTCTCTAAAGTCACTTCACTTACACCTTGTTGCACAGAGAGTTACATGACAAGTGCATTTTCTTCACAGTGTACTACCCAATTAGTGATGGCCACATAACAGCATCTGGCTGTTTTGTGGTAAAGAAAGTAGTCAAAATTATTTTCTCCTGTTTTCCTTAGGAAGCGAACTGTGTTTGCACACTGCCAACAAGATTAAAAATGCAAAAGACATTAGAAAGAAATCAATACAATGAACTAAATTAGCAAACTGAATGTATATATGTAGCAAGGAACAAAGCTGTTTTAGCATTAGCATGACACATTCATCCTTTTCACATCTGCTTGTGCCATCATAAGTGGCATTTGTGTTGCACATAACCAGGATTTCATGTAATGGCAGCTACCAAAAAAGGGAACACACAGACAATGACAGGAGGTCATTTTTGCCACAGTACATACAATTATGCATGGCATCAATGTTTACAATATATTGTATAAGTGTTTCAGTGACAAGTTGAGATATATAGATAATTTCTGCAGCATATATTACACATATGTTCATATTGCATATTTTACTTTTTTTATGCTACTACACTGTAAAAAATTCATATGTTACAATGGTTTACAACATCCCTAGCACATATTATTATTAGTAATGAGAAGAAGTGAGTTTAAAACAAATGCATCTATGCAACATACATTCACATAGACTACATTTAATATATTTGGTATGTATGACACACTTTCGCCTGCTCATTTCATAAACAACATTGGGTGTCAATAGTTATTCTGAATTCAGTAATAAAAACATTTCTGTAAACTGGATACAAACCCTCCATCCCCTGTCTTATTTCTCTTCACTCAACTCACTTACAAATTGTGCAACAAAGATACTTACCTGACAGATGGAATTTATTCAGTTAGTACTATCCAGAGTACAGATGTCTGCACAATGGTGTCAGATGTTTTTGCACTACAGACGGTAGACCAAATTAAAATGTTCACTTTTTTACTTCAGAAATGATCTGTAGTTTACTTCTAAGGACTCCAGCCAGTCTAGAGTGTGCATTTCCAAATGGCACACAAACAATGAGGAGAAAAGATAAAAAATGCTACTGAACTAGAGGAAATATTATGAAGCAAGCAGTTAAAATATACATTTCTGATATTTACTCAACATTGCTGTGTTATGTTTATTATGTTCACACAAACACAGCCATCTCTTTATTAGGTCCCAGGCCACTAGGACATTCACAAGACACACTTCAGAGTCTTATCAGTATGTGCTACACATACATAGTTAGATTTTGAAGATAAAAAAGAGGTTACATATACTCAAGATGTGGCATAGTATCAATTGACATTACCGGATGCAAGAGAAACAACTTCTGACCTTTGTCATGTGTAATTTGCAGTTAGATGTATGGATGGCTGTGATACTGGCAACAGGGAATATAATATGTCCTCAATATAAAATAAAAATGAACACTATATTGCATTTTCTTCTTTTTATTTTGTGAGCATTGTTCCCATATATATACCTCTCTAACAAGACTATATCTTTGCCTTGCATAACCTACTTCCTTAGAACTGCAGACAGTTGTACTCAGAGGCAGAAACTGTTGTCATAAACAATTCATATAAATGCAAGGAATATTGCTCTCCTAAGTCAGTCAATCGTAGTCACAAAATTTCTTGCAAGTTCCTTCTCACTGACACATACTTGCTGAGTGTACATCAAAGAGAACTGACTGTGAAAAACTGATTGGTGCTGCAGTCAGACTAATCATTCACTACTGCAAGCACTTAGAAGGTAACAGTTTTTAGTGCTCATCCTTGTAGAGGTAAGACATGTGCATGCAATCTTGTAGGTCCTTGCACCATGTTTACATTCCCTGCACTTACTGCAGATTGTAGAATTCATGAATGCTAATGAGTTCACATTGCATTTGTATACTCAGATTGCTGAGAGGACTGAATATATGCTATATAATAGTAATCATGTAGGTAAGGAACTTGTACCATAATAAGGGAGACTGGATCCAGAGAGCTTGATACTACTGCTTATTGCTACTTGCTTTGAAAATGTGTGGCTACTTTCACAACTGATATGCTGCAAAGATAGACTGCTGCTATGAACAAATTGGTGTGTTTTAACCTTCCTTATGGATTACATTTCACAATACAAGTATTGCTTTACTGTCTGCAATATTATCAGCAACTGCTGGCATGGGCCCATATGCCACAGTTATTTATTGACATTATTTGTCTACATAATGATGACAGTTTAATGGAAATTTCAATCTTGAAAACTAAACCCTTTGTTCAGAAGATTGCTGTGTTAATTATTATCAAGATCATGAGTTTTCTATAATTAACACTAATAATTTTGTGAAGCCTTTGATGTCTACATTGCTGCCTCCCATAGAAATGGATATCACACCAAAACTGTTCACTATTTTCCTTGATAGGTGCGCATTATTTTTGCAAATGAGTGATAGAAATGTTTGATCTGCTATGAATTTAATATTAAATTCTTTCTTTTGTTTTGCATCTAGGGGGAGGAAATCTGTAGTAAGTTGTATATACTCATATGAAACCTTCCTTTTTTATGTATTTTGTGTATGATGGATGGATACATTCATAGATAACTTGACTGTTAAACACATAAGGTATTTTTTTCTTTTACAGTGGGGAAAGAGGGGAATCTGTATGATTTTGTATGTACTTATATGGAGGCATTGTTTTTCATGTATATTTTGTATGATGGATGGATTCATGGGTTCCTATCTGAAGAGCAAATGCTTAAATTTGCAAACACTCTTATATCGAACTTTAAAACGCAAAACCTGAGAAGGCACAGACCATCAATTTTTTTTCCAGGGAAATAAATCGATGAGATGTTCTCCAGACTTTGCTGTTTTCTCCACTGTGGTGTGATCTCAGAGTTAGTATATTTAAGTTGGGGGGGTGTGAGGGCACAGCCCCCCACTTCATTTTGCCTGTACATTGTTTTTTTTTTTTTTTTTTTTTGGATCAAAAAATTTTTTCACTGGGAAAAAATTTGCTGATCTGTTCCTTCGACAATTTAAGGTTTGATATTTTTAAGTTTGATAAAAGAGCATTCGCTATTTTTAGCATTCGATCTTCTGATATAGACACGGATACATTCATATATATTGTTTTGGGTTTAGCAATAATTTTTTTTTTACTTATGGATTTTTTTCTTTCCTATTGTATTTCCTCTCATATAGGGCTATGGTACCAAAAATATTTGCACCTCATAAACCGCCATATGTTAACACTGAGAATGGCATCATCATTTAGGCCCTAAGTTGCCAAGGGTCATTCCTATTAGAGAGAAGCAAGGGTGACAAGTCCTCCTGTGACCGTATTTGGCAGTAGGTGGCGAATGATGTTAACACTGTGAGAGGCCATGAATGTACATATTCCAAAATAAGACATAGGGGCAGTGATATGCTTGTGGCAGCCAGACACTGGACAGCTGCAATTGTCAGTGAAAGTATAGCTATGAGGAGGGTCCTCCTACCAAGCCACTACTGACTGAGACAGAAGAGTTCTTATCCACTGTCAGGGATTCAATCGGCTCAGTACAGGGTTCACACTGAATCCTTGATGTTGGGGCTGACATGGAAGACAGCCCAAATGTGTCTACTGTAGAACTTCCAGGTATGCTACATAAATATATAATTATCATATTATATGTGTAGATATATATATATATATATATATATATATATATATATATATATATATATATATATATACACATGTGTGTGTGTGTGTATGTGTATGTATATATATATATATATATATATATATCTATATCATATATTTAGAAAGAGAGAGAGAGACACACACATTTGGAAATAGAAGAGGCATAGATGGAGATGGAGAGGAATGGGGAGAAGGTGTGGGGGTTAGTCCAGTGAACAGTAACAATTTCTATGAGATGCGTCTTATTCTGGAACTTAAAGGCAGTTGGTTTCTGTTTCTTCTTTCATTTGCTTTGTGATACTTAGCATCCCAGTTTTCTCTCCCTTTTTGGTTCCCAATTGATTTGTCGACAGCTTAGGTTGTCGAATGCATATTCATCGATACCTAAGCATCGAATGCTTAAAATAGCGAAAGGCCACATCATCAAATCCGTTCCTCGAGAAAGAATTTGTGTGGCCGTTCTCAGGGATTTGCACTTTCCCCAATGTAGAGCTATCTCAGAGTTGGTATATTCAGTTAGGGAGTTGTGGGGGGTGCAGCCCCCCACTATGTTTGGATGTGTTTGTTTATTTTGTTTGCGAATGGCCAAGTGAATTTTTTCCCTAGGAATGAATTTGATGATTTGGCCATTGTTTTTAGCTTTCGACGCTTAGGTGTCGATGAATTTGAATTCAACAACCTAAGCTGTCGGTGTTATGATATGGATGCCCCTTTTTTATATGTAGGTACATCGGGGGTCTGTCATTGCACAACCACCTACATATGTTAAACACAACTTCTGTAGTCTTCTTAATATCCAAAAGGTAGATGTATGTATAACTGAAAGTTATTTTACTTCATCCCATTAGCCTATTTTACTTTGTAATGTACATTTCACATAACAGAGGTTTGACTGCTGTTTATTCTAGTTTTCTTTTTTTTTTTTTTTTTGTTGCTAACTTATCATAGGTGATCCTCCCAGTAGTATTGTGGAACTCCTGCCACCTGATATCAGAGTATCAATAGACCCTAATGAAGATGGTGGTAATGAAGAGGCACAGTCTGGGGTGCATAGGGTCAGTCTAACATTGAGGTTGTACCTCCAACATCTCCTGCCCAATATCAGACACAGTCAGTATGCCTATGTATAACCATGACACAAAGACATCAGACATTGAACAGACTGAGTGTGATACACTTTTGATCAGTTGATCAGGGTAGTATGGTTACTCCAGTTGCAGAACTGGCTGACAGCCATCATTACTGTGAGATGCCAGAAGCAGATTGCTGGAGGTGCTTGCAGAAGACCTGATATCCACCCTGCTCCTGATGTCGGTGTATCAGTAGGTGCCACACAATGAATGTCATTCATGGATGACATTCATTCATGAATGATAGGCCATCATGAGCACACAGGCACATTCCAGAAGGGCCTCAGAAGAGATAGCCAATGTGGACATGCAGGAACCTGCTGCCATAGTGGCATTACTTCCACTGCTCCATTAGTGACTACAGTGTCCACACCCAAACATGGTAGGCCACGTGTTCATGGTCTTGGATGTAGTTGTGATGACAGCTCATCCAGCAGACATCACTCACATTCAGGTAGCACCCCAAATTTTAGTCAGGGAATGGAACTAACAGTGCAACTCCTGGCAGAGGTAGTTTTCATGGTCAGGGGCAATGACACAGAACCGACCTGTCTACTAAGCATGACTCACACCTGTCTGAGATGTTAGAATGCAGCAGATGCACACACATTCAACAAATACTTTCTGATGCCACCACATACACACACACACACACACACACACACACACACACACACACACACACACACACACACACACACACACACACACTCTCTCTACTTATATAAGCAATACTGTTGACTAATTTACACACACACACACACACACACACACACACACACACACACACACACACACACACACACACACACACACACACAACACACATACTATTTATATAAGCAATACTGTTGACTATTTTACCACTGGCCCTGAAAATTTGTTACTTAAGGAATAAATGTTTTGTTTTTCTTGCATGCAGTCACTTCTTTGATGTCAGACTTGACCTCCTGTCCCTCCCCTTACCCTGTGCAAGTGATGATGACTGTGCCCTGCCCTTTGCACATTTCTTTGTGACTTTGGGCTGCATATATGTACAGAGTGGATAGCTAATTCTTGCTTACAAACTTTCCTTTAATGTAAATGTATTTCAGAATAACCACAGCTCACAATCAGTTGTACATGATTGCTTCTGTAATTGTTGATCCCTGCTGTATTTCTGTCACTGTTGTTACTCATGCAGTCAAACTAGATGCTTAAGTCTTGCTTACTGTTATACTTGTATAAATGATGCTACTCCTGACATTCTCACTGGTTTATATACAGTGGCTAATCGAAATGCTTGATGCACATTATTTGTCAAAATTCATAGCTGTGTATTGCAAAAATCAATTATAATGTATTACTGATAATACTGTGCACCTGGAGCATGTATAACCTTAGGGACATATAAGCATTTGTATAATATACTAATCATTTAAATAACTGTATTGTTTTTTCTATAAAGGTTCCAGATTTACCCTGGTAATAATTCAGATGTGAGATGTCTCCTCGGGGGTTGCCTGTATCTAATGCTAACAGAATACAGCCACTACATGGTTAAATAAAGATTGTACAATTTGGCAGGCATCATTTTAATATTTGAGTATTCGGTAAGTGTGCTATCCCTTGCCACTCAGGGGTTGGCTGCTCATGGTAGGGCTAACACCTCATGTTAAGCTTTCTGAGTCCTAGGACTATCTTCTATACTATGTAAAATTTCTTGCATTTCATAATTAGAGACCTCAATTTTACAAGTCATGGCTTCACTGCAAAACTCATTTTCTAAGACTGCAACACACCAAATATACTGTGGTATAATTGGCCCTAACTGTTCTTCTTGATATAAAAAAAGAAGAAAGAATGTCATCTTCTACAAAAAAAATAAATCTACAGGTGCCTAATGCAGGAGGTACTCTTTAAATTCATGTGGGACTAGGAAGTTCAGCAAAGCAAGACTTGGAGACCAGATCCCTCAACACCAAGATGAAAAAAAAAACATATGTGTTCTGATCTGGGTTGGTACAGCTAATCTCAGGAGCCAGCCAGGACCTATTTCTGCATCCCCCCAAGTTCTGAAAATAAATAAATAAATAAATAAGGACTGCTTCTGCTTTTATAACTATAGCACTCTTGCTACAGTGTATACTTCTGTACACAATACTGCAGTGCTGACCGAAAAAGCAGAATTGAAATTTATACCTGTACTGCACCATTGCTTGATCAGCATCTCCTGATCACTCTCTCTAACATCTTGTACCTGGCAGCTGCCCCTTCACCCCTCCCAAGCTACATTACTGCATAGACTTTGGTGGGGGGGTAAAGAAAGACAGCAAACAAGAAGTGAGTTTTGAGAAACAGAGAACTGCAATAAGTTACCTTGTGAGGGAGGGTTGAAAGAAGTACATGTAAGGCTGGAATAAAGTACTTAGATATGAATAAGGACAATCCCCAAATGTGAAAGTAAGGCAATTTGTTTTATTACATGTCGTTTTTATTTTTGCCTGGGACTAAGGAACTGCTTAGAGGAAGCCAGCTTATGATTAAAGGAAATGCGGTTTTGTTGGACTTGTGAACTGAATCAGTTTATTTTGGTCTGAAAATAACATGTAGTAAACTTATTTGTGATTGAAAGTTGATATCAAGTAAAGCGTGTTTCTTTGTTCAAAAAGGCAGCTTATGAGTAATATTACAGCTTATGAAAGCTATAAAATTTGCTAAATGATGATTAATGCATTATATGGATTTGAGCTATTTTCCCTCCAATCTCAGCCCCCGCCCCTCTCTCAGTCTTGCTGTCATTCTGTCACTCTTTAATATGCATACACACACACGCACGCATGTTCACACACAGAGTGAGAGAGAGTTTTGCACATTGTAGCATTTGCATTGGATGTTCTGTATACATATTAGATACAGTGATGGCTGGTGACTTCAAATTAAAGAGGGGCTGCAGGAGACAGCTGAATGGGTGGGACCAATGGGAAGGGGTGTGGCCAAATAGAAAGGGGTGGAGCTATTCTCAAAACATCCCTTCCCAGTCTATGCAGTTGTAACTAACTGCCCAGACTTCTGGAATGCTCTTGACTGCTGTGTTTCTAAGCCAGACTGCTGCTGAATCAGTCCAGAGCTCTGTGCATGCTCTAGAATAGTTCAGCAGCAGTCTGGATGTTGGAAATGCTGCGAGTGCGCATGCGCAAAGGTCTGTAATTTTTGTCGTTATTTTTTATTTTCTTTCTTCTTTCTTTTACAGCTGGGGGGGCTGCAGTCCTACAGTCCAATAGCATGGGCTGCCCCTGGTTAGATACCGTAGTGCAATAATACACCATCACCTACACTAAGGCAAGGCTACAAACTCAGAGTATGAGAGCTGATTGCAAAGGTAACATTTCACAGAGAAGAAAATGCCTTTGGTCTATGCTATTTATAAACATATCAGTACCTGAACCTTCAACTTCTATTTCAGTGTAGAATTGCAAAGTAGTTTATAAAATACGTGACATGCTAAACTAACTTTGAGTACTGCAGAATAAAAATAGTCTTGGTGGTTCATTTACATTTCCGTTTTAATCTGTTATTGAATATTTTGTAGCTTGTACCTTCCTGATGTCCTGCAATATGTACATAGAATAAAAAATACAATAAAATTGAACTTAAACATGTAGGATATTTAATAGTTAAAACTTGCAGAATAAGTTGATCTATTATAGGGTTTAAAGTATGATATGCCCCAGCTTACCAGCATACAAATTCATTAAAACTGTGAGTGACATTAAGAGAAAACCTACAACCCCACATAGAGGCTCTGTCTTAACTTTGCCATTACAACCATGGGAAAAAGAAAAAAAAATAGAAAAAAAAAAAAGAAACACCCCACTGAATGGATGAAAAAACTTGCTACCAAATCCCCATCTCTTATCTGATACTGTAAACGTAAAAACATTCTATGACATGTGTGTTCAGGGAGATTGCCATCAGTTAGATTACCATTTACCGTTTACCACATGCTAGATATTCCTACAATAATCTATACAAGAACAACATTAACTATACCTAAACAAGACCATGTAATCTGGTATTTGAAGCTCATAGGAATGAATAGTAATAGTTTACACTCCAGTGCGTGGCTGGAGAGAGTGAAATTTCTTGAGCCTTCATTGCGTATCTTTACATTTGCACATATTTAACCATGGGCCAGTACAACAGTGCAGCAGTTAGCAATTCTGCCTTATAGACCATGGTTCTAATTTCTTACCTTCTACGGACATTCAGTCCTCTCTTTGTTCACATGGATTTTCGATGGGATGTCCTGTCCGTACCAAGTCATAAACATTGGGTATGCTAATAGATGTACCATTGATCTTCTGAAATGTTCATAGTTCTTTGTCAGGTGTGTGTATGTGCACACACACACACACACACACACACATGCACATGTATCATGTTGTCCTACTCAGACTAGTTCTCTGCCTTGCAATGTGTTTTTCAAGCTTGGCTACAGTTGTCACACAATCCTGACTAGAATACAGTGGTTATCAGAGAATAAAGGAGTGAATGAAATACTTAGTCTCATATGCCCTGCATGATTCTTGAATGTCAGACAGCAGTAAAACTACAAGTTATTAACAGAACACCTAGTTCTCAACCAATCAGGGTTAAATCTCAACAGAATCAGGGACAAACCCCAAAATAATCAGGGACACTCAGGGACATATTTAAAATATTAGTACCATTAACTTGAGACACTGACAGAACAAGACAGCATGACTTAATATACATTTTAGAAGTAAAAAAGTCTGTAACTCTAATTATTGTCATTACTTATCAAGTATAACTCACCACATTTTCTCCAAAGGTCACCAATTTTACAAGGGATTAAGTGGGACAGAGCTAAAATTTGCATCAAAATCAGGAACATTCCTAAAAATCTTGGACATTTGAGATGCTCACATCTGTGTAGTCACTGAGACTTGGTTCAAGGCCATAGAGAGTACCCCTGCCATGCAGGGCTACAATGTCTTCCACACATTCAGACCCCGAAACAAGCGTGAAAGAACTAAAGGTGGAGGTGTATCCATTTTCATTAAATCCAAACACACCTCATCGCTACTGAAACAGTACGACTCTCTTGAGCTACTCCATGTCCAAATAACTATTGGCACAACACCCTACCACATCATAGCTAGGTACAGGTCCCCCACCATGAACCAGGAGAAACACACCACCTACCTGGACTTGCTTGAATGGCTGAATATACAGCCAAACACCTCAGTCATAGGAGACATTAACTACCCATCCATAGACTGGGCAACATACACGAGCACAAACACAACCACACTGAGGTTCCTGGATACTGTTAACTCAAATGAACTGAAACAGTTAATCTGCACCCCAACAGGGGGATCAAATATCCTAGACTTACTACTTACCAACATGGGGGGGTTACTGGACTACCCCCCAGTGTGCCACCTTCCCCAGTTAAGTCAGACCAGAAATCTGTCTCATTTGAAGCAAAGATCAGACCTGACACCCCCACAGGAGCAAAAGAAAAAAAATTCTCCAAAGTAAACTATTGCCTCCTAAGTGATGGTATTAATGGTTCCAAAGTCCCTGCTAACACAGGCAACAACGACTTCTATGCAGAGAAGCACACAAATGCCCTATATGGCCACTTAAGAAAATGTATTGACTTGGCTGTACATGACAAGACTAAAACTGGGTCCTCTTGCAAAAACAATCCACCCGGGTGGACTGCAAAGTATAAATAAGTTACACAACAAAAGAAAGAAATTGATATCTAAAAATAGGAAAGAATGTACTTAGCAAAGGAAGACTACCATACATAGCCTAAACAAGCAAATCAGAAACCTTGTAAAATCCTCTAAAGCAAGTTACAAGACTAGGCTGGCATCCCTAGCTAAAGACAATCATAAGGCATTCTTTAGCTATGTTCAAAACCTCAGGAGGAATACACAACTGTGTGCTGAACTTATTGTGGATGGCACCACTCACACAGAACCTGAACAAAATTGCCAACCTACTGACTGACAGATTTAGTGAAAAGTTCACCCCATTGTCCCACAAACCATACCCCATAGCATTCCTGATACCTGTCCTCTCTTTAGCTCCAAAGATCAGGTATACAAACACTCTCCAAGGCCAAAAATATGGCCTCTATGGGACCAGATAACATCCCAGGCTGCACACTAAACAACCTATAAAAGACCTAGTGTAACCACTTAGCTGTCTATTTAATCACAACCTGAGCACTAGTTTTGTGCCAGAGGAGTGGAGAATAGCAACAGTAATCCCACTGCACAAAGGGGGTCCATCAACTGACCCTGGGAACCATAGAGCCATCAGCTTTAAAAGTCTTATCTGCAAGGCCATGGAAAGAATCATCATGGACCTTATCAACCAGGACACAGGCAAACTTCAAACTCTTGACCCAACCCAGTCTGGCTCCATCAAGGGTAGATCTTGCTTATTAAACCTGGTGAACTTCTTTGAGAAAGTCATCAAAGCCCTGGATGAAGCTAAAGCAGTATACGCTGCCTATTTTGATTTAGCCAAGACATATGACACAATTTCCAACTCAGGGGTCTTTGAGAAACTCTCCCAGCTGGGTATCAACCCAGTCATCACTAGATAGGTAGCAAACTGGCTCCCAGATAGAATGCACTCTATTAAAGTTGGGGAATCCGCCTCCACCAGCAGACCAATTAACACCGGTGCACCACAAGGATCTGTACTGGGTCCCCTACTGTTTGGAATTTATTTTTCTGAAGTCCCAGTCTAAAGTTAATGGCCTGTGGCTTACTAAGTCTGCAGATGACTGTAACAAATTATAGAAGTGTCTGACACAGACAAACGATTAGTGCTAGGGACATGGACTGAAACTAAATGTAAAAAAATGCCTCATTTTCCTCTTTTGTAGAGAATTAGCCCCTGCTAGTTATGATATAAACAGCACCCCTCTAAGCTCAAATACAGTGGTGTGTGACTTGGGAACACAGGTTGATAGCAATCTAAACTTCGATCGCCATGTGTCCAGAATAGTAAGGAAAGCCTTCTATACTGTCCATCTCATAAATAAAGGCATCGCATCCAAGACCAGGGAGGTCATTACTCTGCTGTACTCAACCCTTATCAGACCACTGATTGAGTACAATGTTCCCTTCTGTATGTGCCTCACCAGACACCTGCAGCAGCTGGAGAGACCACAGAGGTTTTTAACCCAGAGAATTCAGGGGTTTCAAGACATGACCTACATGGAAAGACTGAAAGCCCTATCACTGTACTCCGTATTATACAGGCTGTTGAGAGGCAACCTGAGGTTGGCCTACAGAGCAGTCTCTGATGCTACCCTAATGGAAATGCTGCACATCTGCAAATCAAATGGGAGAAGAGTTACACACTCCAGAGATCTAAATATGGCCTGCGACATTAATAAAACTTGTGTAAGAGACAGATATGTCTCCCAGAGATTGCCACTCCTTTGGAATAAACTCCCACTTTATGTGAAGCAGAGCTCCTCAATGACCCTATTTAAGTGCAACCTTGACAACTGGATGGGAAACCGTAAATTCACCCTGGGGGTGGCACCTATGGTCCTCATGGACAGGGGCACTCACTGCTGATCATATTATCATTCTGCAAACAACAACCATCTAACTATGATCAAGTGGGTACTTCAGGTTTTTACACTGATAGGCTTGTAAAGACCCTAGGGCCATTAGCTTTGTAACCTCTTATGAAACTATGAACCTATAAAGAGGTATGGCAAAACATTCATTGCACATTTGCTTTTCAGTTTTGGACCATTTTACACATGAACTTTACAATTCATATTTATTTTTAATGGCACAGAGATACAAGCAAAAACACAAGACAAATGTGTACAGCCCTCTTACACTTGTATTGGGTTAGGAAAGAACTCTGTTTCACAGAGAAGGGGTAGTCTCTAGGATACATACCTCTCTCCAGCAGGTTAGACAATGTTGCAGCAAACTGTGGTAAAGGTCAAATTTCAACTTCAGTATTTCTTGATTTTTACAAAGCCTTTGACATTGTAAACCATAAGCTATTCACAGAAGCAGCTAACAAGCTTAAATACTCCTCAGTATTTAAGCTTGTTGGCTGCGCTGGGCAGTGTAGAAGGCTTGAAAACTACTTAAAAGAAAAGGATCACACTTCTTCAATACTATGGCATAAATACTTTCCCTAATGCTAACACTCCAAATATCGGTGTTCCTCAGATGTCCATTCTTCTCTTCAACATTTTCACCAACGTATTGCACCACTTAATAAATGGAACAGAAATCCTCCAACATGCAGATGACTTTGCACTTCTGCATTCAGAAAATGACCTACAAAGCCTAATATACAAGTTTCAGCTGAGTTTCACATAATTAACTCTCTGGAGAAAATAAAGTAAACTAGCGACTTCTGGCTAAGATGGGGACTAACTGACATGCTCCTTTACAGAACTCTGTCTACATCCTCCACTTTCTAGCAAAATTTGCCACTTTATTTTATTATTTAGTTAATCTTGTTAAAGAACTGTTATTTACATGCTATAGGTGTTATCTATGAGGAAGAAATAAACGGAAAGCTTGCATTAATCAGCTCCCAGGATCATGTGATCTGGCCTTAGCTGAGGCAGTAACATACCATCCACAGTGCAGCCAGCCAGTTTGAGAGATTATTGAAGAGCCAGTGGGCAATACCAGCTTTCATCAAATTATGGTGGTGATCTGAAAGATGTATTCTACCCTAAAAGCTTATATATTATGAAAGTTGACAGTGAAATGAATGACCTGAGAATTTGCTCATGAGGTATTCTGACAAATTCTCAGATATGGATACCCATCTTAGAGATGTAGGATACTGCTTAGGATAAGCTGAAGAACTCCTAGAATTTAGAGGTTAAGATAATTTTTCCTATATTTTTTTTTACCTTGATGCCTGCTGACAATTATGATTGCCCCAAATGGACTCACTCTCATCCATTCATTCCTGCATGGTAGGGAGGCCCTAGTGCCATGGAAGTGACAGACATCTGGAGGGAAACCGTCATGCAGGCAGGCACTAGAATTGCTTGTGTTCTTGCTGGAATCCCAGCTATGTGGATATCTGAACAGTCAAACCCCACAATTCTCTATGCACCTGCTCATGCACTCATTAATAAAGTCCACCACCAGTCAGTGGTTTGATGGGTTGAACCCCACCACCCAGGACACCTATGTAATGTTGTCCCTCCTCCAAGTGACTGCCATTGTATGCATTTCTCTGTCCTACCATCCCCAGGATAAACATGTTCATCTTCCCCTGCCTGATCCATCAAGCACTCAAACCGCTGATCCAACTCGGATCACCTGGGTTGCAGTTTGGCTTTATCCATCTCTGTCACTGAAGCTCACTTATGCTAATATAACTGCTTAAGAGCACAGAGGATGCAGGTAGAACCTGAGATTTACTCATGTTCCTGAAAGATTAAGAGTCAAATTCCATGGAATTTATGAAATCCTAACTGGCGTTATGGACTGCTATTCCAGTGGTTGATATAAAGTCTGAAAGAGCACACAGAGTTTTCCTCCTGTAGCAACTGAGAATTTTCATGCATAAACTATTTCTTGTTTGATTGAAAAGCTATACTGTCAAAGACTGGATCCTTTCATCATTCTGAGTGCAGTGAGAACCTGTCAGAACAGGTGAATCCATGGTTTTACGTGACTGTGGCAATCCATCAGGTATGCCTATGAAGAGGGCAGCCTTTCACCAGGCAGTGAAAACTTTGCAGGCAGTCATGGTGGACATGCTGACTACTTTACCTGGCACAAATCTGAGTGAGTCTTCCAGGATGGACTGTGTCTTTTTTGCTCATGAGGATGCAGATTAGAAGTTGAAGTAGAGTGCCTTCTCAGGATGATGCAGATCAGAAGTTGAAGTAGAGTGCCTTCTCAGGATGATGCAGATCAGAAGTTGAAGTAGAGTGCCTTCTCAGGATGATGCAGATCAGAAGTTGAAGTAGAGTGCCTTCTCAGGATGATGCAGATCAGAAGTTGAAGTAGAGTGCCTTCTCAGGATGATGCAGATCAGAAGATGAAGTAGAGTGCTTTCTCAGGATGATGCAGATCAGAAGTTGAAGTAGAGTGCCTTCTCAGAAAACAAAATGAGGATTCACAGCAGAAGGAGCTATCAATGTTCGCACTGGTGGGGAGAAGACAGATCTGGAAATTGTCAGAACTGATTTCTTTGTTTAGAAAACAAAATGGCTGAAAAGCAACATGCAGCATTCTTCTTTTTTTCTAGTTTGCTTTCTTCTTGTGACCCACTCCCTCTGCTTGACCACAGGGCACATCTATCCTGGTCCCATTTAATAAGCCTGCTATTGTATAACAGATCCTTAAGGCTCAATCTTAGCGTTGGGTGAAATGCTAAGACCAGTAGAAAAAGCACTTACTTGCTTGATAGGGGATTAGATTTTTGCTGTGTGTGTATAACCAACCCTATATGTGCCCATAAGCATATAAGGGAAGTGAACAATGGACTTGCATTGTATTGTCCATGCCTGTGTGTGCGTGATGCAATAAAAACCTTGATCCCTTACAGCCAGAATTTCCTCATGACTCTAGTCTACACCAGTTATTCTGCTGTGCAGAATATGCTCCAGTAGATATAACCATCTCTGCCTTAAGGAAAGGATGGCAGCTGTGCCTCCTCATTCCTCCTCTCCAGTGCCAGCGGCAACAGGTGCCCATGCCACTACTGAAGTTTGAGTTGCCTGTGTTGTAGTCAGACTTTATCCTTCTATGTCAATGGAGCTGATAGCTTTCTCTATCAATACCTAAACAGGTAACATGGATTGCTTGACTGGGTCTCTAATGCAGGGGCTTGTTTATTTCTTTGGCTAAGACAGTGTGAGTTGCTATTTTGGGTTGAGTTTACGTTTCTAATCTGTATCAGACAGCAGAAGTTCATGGTGTGGGGCCTCCAGTTACTGTTTCTGCAGTTATGTTACTTTGTTTTTTTTTCTATACAATTTGCCTTCTAGCATAGTTTGATTGATTGACTGATTGATTGATTGATTGATTGATTGATTGATTGATTGATTGATTTTGTGTGCTTTAAAAGATGAGTGACTTGAGTTTACTTTATATCTGGCCAGCCATTCCTCTAAAAACAGAATGAGTTTACTCAATAAATGGACTATACCTATCATCAGACAGAGAGGGGACAGATCCTTTCAAACCCATGAGCTATGTGCTGCCTATGTCAGGCTTTTTAACAGGACACTTCAAGTATCCTGTATATTTGTTTGTGTGTTTCAGCATACCACTTTATAGGCCTTTTCATTTCTTTAACAAATATCAAACTGTTCCTAGTTCTTAATCACCGGACAAGTGATCTTGAAATGCAATTTCTATCATAAAAATAGAGAGAGATTTGAATCCTTTGTTTATGTCAGTCTAAATAGTTATTAATATTATATAAATACTTATTTTTTTGAAAGTTTTGACTGCTACTAAAAGTAATTATGGGAGTCATTATGCTTTTATTGCTTTAAGTAGTACAAAGATTTAGGGGAAATTTGTTGATACAGAAAGCTGTATGCTTATGCTACAATTGTTTTGTTGCTGGATGGGGTAGGGGGCTTCACGTCTTTTGTACTATGTTTCTGTAATTCCATTCTATTTTTTTTTAGTGTGCTTAAATCTTGGAAGAGTACAGATGGAATGATTTGAGGGGTAATGTCTGTGGGACAACATCCAGCTGTATGTCTTCTATTATATTTATTTCAGGCAGAAAAAACAGCAACACAAATGTGTATAGATGTGAGAGTTTTTCTGCTCTTCTGTATGTAAATACTTACATCTTGGAGTGTTACTGAGCTTGTAAAACTAATTCAGCAAAGCAGGATTTTCACTCACAACAGGAAATACATTTTGTTACTACAGGAAATCCATTTGAACAATGAGGAACACACAGAGCTGTTAAAATGTGGTTATTCCTCAAGACACCCCTTATGCTGCACTGCAGTGTCAGCAATTCAACTACCTGGTGTGGGAAAATAACTCACTGCCTTCTGCACCAAAGGTGAGTGCTTAGAAGGAAGAGTTGCTACCTGTATGGAAATCTTACACATACAGGATTCAGTAACATAGCATTCAAAGGGACCTGAAGGTCAGTATTTTTTTTTTTTGGAACATTTGCTTAAATGAGGTAGACTCGTTAGCTGGGAGGAGTTCAATGATACTGAAGATGATAAAGTTGGAGCAATCTGACTGGCTTGTGGTTATAGTGCATTTTTTGGAAAACAGGAGGAAGAGTGATATAAGAAAAGGAATAGTTGGCATAATTTATACAATTTTTTCTAATGGTGAGACTACAGAGTGATCTGAGATAGTGAACTAAAGGTGCAGATTATAATAGAGCTTTATTATTCCACAAGGTCCCATAAGTTCAGGTTTTTAGGATGGCTGTATTTGTTTATTTTTTCCCATGCCTTCTAGGCTTAAATAAATATTTTCTCTTGTCTATCCTCACTGTAGGAAATGTAATGATATGGTGCTTGAGGAATGGCCATACAGCATTTGGGACTGTGCTCAGATGGAAGTGTTCAGAAAGCATCTGTAGAAGCTATGTGATAGGTTGTGACCGAATCAGATTATACTTACTCCTCCATTGTTTCTTAATAGATTCCATGATACACCATTGGAGAGCAAAATAGAGAAAGCCTTATTAGGTCTTCTGCTGTTGTTTGTTAAAAAGGCAATCACCCAGGGGTGGAAGTTGAAAGACTCTTCCTCAACACTAAAGGTGTAAGACAAATAATGTAAGAGGTTTATACTCTAGTAATTGCTTTGGAGAATTATGTTGTCAGAAGGAGATTATTAGACAAGTGGCAGAGATACTGAGTAAATATTTGCAATAGATGGTTCCTAATCATGATCTTTTTTTTTGTCTTTTATTGCTCAAGAGATATTGCTTTGAGTGATAAATATGTAAAAGCTATTCACTTTGCACAGCCTTGGCTGCCGACATTCTTTGTGAATTTAATTGGACATTTTAGAAGATCGGAACCATAGATTTGATCATTAGGATACCATGATCTATACATGTAGTAAATGATTTCTTTGAATTACACATTGATCTAATATATGTCTTGAGCTTCTGATACAAAAATCTTGTGGAATAATTATTTGGAGGATAAAATGTGATGAAAATATTGTTATATACATGCTATAACTACATTGTGTTTAATTAACAATAAAGGAGGTCCCTTCCCCTGAAAATAAACTAATGTTAAATGGGAACAAAGCCATCCTGCAATAACAGCTGTAACAGCTGTATAACTCCAACTCACAGCAAGTAGCAACAGTAGAAGGAGAATCAGGACAAATCAGCTTAGTGCATGTGTGAAAATATTTTGGTTAGCACCTTAAGCTTTCAGGAGCAGATCAGCATTATGGTAAAGGACATCCCCACAGAAAGTTAGGTGCCCTCTATAAGACTTAACAATTACTTGCAACAAGAGTCAATAAAGAGGGCAACTGAATAATTGTTGCTGCTTAAGCTCATGAATTGTGTGGTGACCATCTTCAATCTTAAAATGTCTGTACTACCCAGAAGAACAGCTGCCCATAATAGGAAGGCACACTTTACATTAGGTCTACATTCAAATGGGAGCATGCCAATCTGATGAAGGTGGTTTCAGTGAATGCAAATAAACCAAAACCAGTTTGCTGAAACTGCCTTCAACAAAAGTGGATATTGCCTTTTTCTCCACTATTGTACAACCTCAGAGTTGGTATATATAATTCCAGGGTGTGTGTGTGTGTGGGGGGGGGGGGGGGTGCCACTCCTTGGAAAAAAAATGTTTCAATGTTTGCTGGAGGTAGTTTTGGCAAACTGGTTTTGGTTTATTTGCATTTGTCAAAACTGCCTTTGATGGATCGACATGAATCTCTTTCAAACACCATTATTGGGAAATGTTGCAGAAAATTAATGGATTGATTGTTTGCCGCCCTTTATTTCTTTTTTTTTTTTTTTGCATGACATATAGCATCTGCTAGAATTATTTTGTGTTGCTATTTGACTCTACAAAGACTGTGACAATTTTTAATTCAGTGGGCCTAATTACAAGAGACTTGCTCTCAGTCTAAGTGACCACTTAGGCTGAGAGCAGGCCTGTTTGAATCTGGCCCCTGGTGTAAGCATGTATATAGATAGGCCTTACACCTAAGTCACCTACACTGAGGCTAATTCTTCTAGATTCAGGGCAGACCTACAATATGAGCAACTCTTTTGGAATCTCATGTAATACTTCCATTTATAGATTATGGGCTTCATGGGCTTGAAGTTAAAATTTATAATGGGATGAGTTATTTGGTGTGACAACAGGATGTGATTTCAGAATAAACTAGGGGTAGAGGCAGCAGGGCCTGTTTTAGACAGGTGGGACTGGAGCTGCAGCTTCATCTGCCCCCTTGTTAATCCATCTCCGAATACCTCTGATTATTGTACCTATACCTGAAGACTATGATTATTATATGGGCAACGTCTACAATGACTGAATTCACTGCAATATCTCTGCTTACTGTACTTCAGTGTAGCCCATTATTTTGACTCTAATGTACCAGAATTACTCATTTTGCCACCAAGACTGTCTCTGCTTGTACAGTGCATGCTTAAAGCTATTTCCTTAAGATGTTCTTTTTTGGTATTATATCTGTTATAGCTGATTGTTTGCAAGTGCAAGTGTCGTTGTCATTTTGCTAAGACAGATGTCAAGTCAGGGGAGTGGCCTTCTTAAATTTCTCCCCAAGTAAAGTGCAGCTTTGCATTCAGGGGATTAGTTAAATGCAATCCCAACTATTGATTTTTGCGATAAAATATTATACTTACTGTGATGAAAGAGGTACTGCTGGCCAAGCCAGGAGAAATAGGGCAGTGGATTTCTAACATATGCCAGCACAGCTAGCTGGAATTTTGTAAATAATTATGTCATTTGTATATCAAACTGATGTGTACAGATGCTTGAAAATGTATTTGTGAGGTTTTCTTGTATTAAAATGTATTAACAGCGTGCCTGCTGGAAGGAAAAGAAATGTACATGGATTACTGTAACTGTTTAAATATATACATTGTAACAGCATATACTGGAAGTCAAGAGGTTAATTTTAATCCACCCGACTTTGCAAAATATTCTTGGAATTAAATTACTTTATGGGTTAAGCCATAAAGATGTTATTCCACAGTTTTGAATGGAGCCAGAGACACAATGTCTGTGCCAGGGAATAAGCTGTAACTCCTGTAGGAAGAGTGCAATGGCTTTATGGTTTTATGACTTCCAGAAGCTGCACCACATCTAAGCACTGCTCTGTCTGTGTGTACTGTAACACATAGGTGATAAACCACGGTAGCTTCTACTGATGAGAGATAGTGCAGGAAACAAAGTCAGATGACCAGATGTATGTGATGTCATTCTGTACAGAAATAATGTTTTAATATTAGAGGAGACTGAAGTCTCAATAGCATTCTGTGTTCCATCTTGGATCTGACAACAAGGACTACTCACCCATCTTGTTTTGCTCTATTCAGCAAGCAGGAAGAGTAATTCATTTAGTCAATCAGGAATAGACACTGAGACTAGCTAAATACTATTTTTCTATAACTTTGTGAAACTTTCCATCGGTATTATAGGTTCAAAGGTTCATAGGTGTTTACTAGGCTAATGACCACAAGGGCCTTTTTTAAGCCTAGCCATGCATCCCAAATCTCTGATGAGTTCTGATACCCTTGATAACTGTAAGCATGGGCCTGGGAGATGAAACATTTACAGATTACCTGTTTGCATCAGAGACATAGGTTCCAAACCAGGGATGAATTTCCGGTTTCCCATCCAATTGTCCAAGTTGCACTTGAATTGGATTAGGGAGAAACTCTGTTTCACATAGATGGGGAGCCTGTTCCATAGACAGGATAGTCTCCGGGATACATACCTATCACTCCAGCAGGTCCTATTTATATCACAGGCAAGGTTTAAGTCTTTAGAATGGGTAATTCTGGTACTGTTTGTTTTGTGGATATGCAGGAGGTCCATCAGAGTGGGGTCTGACAACGCCCTGTATGCCAGGCATAGATCTCCCCTCAAAAGCCTGTTGGAGATGGAATACAAGGATAGGGCCTTCAGGCGGTCTGCATAGGACATATTACTTATGCCCTGTAGTCTTTTAGTGAGGAACCTCTGTGGGCATTCCAGTTGTTGTATACGCCTGGTTAGGTACATACCAAAGGGGGTATTATACTCAATGATAGGTCTGATGAATGCCAAATACAGTGGAACAATGACTTCCTTGGACTTAGATGCCATACCTTTGTTTATAAGTTGAGCAATATAGAATGATTTCTTCGCCACTGTAGACACATGATGATGACTGAAAGGCTAGATTACTATCTATGTGTGTCCCTAAGTCCCTGACTACATTATTTTTAATATTCCCTGTGACTGAAACTCTGGTGTTTACTGTGAATAGATATTTAGTATTTTCTTGTTATTTTATTATTTATTATTATTAAATATATATACATTTTCATTGTGGCAGGTCCTTTTTAGAAAATATTTAAGCATTGAGAGTATTTCCATATATTTATTTTGTGATAACTCTGGCCACTCCTGAAAGCATTGTTGTTTGGTCAACATTAATTACCTTATAGTCTACAGCAGAAGGTGGCATAGCAGGTGAATCTGTGTCAGTCTTTCCTAGGTGTGCGTATGTGTGTGTGTGTGTGTGTGTGTGTGTGTGTGTGTGTGTGTGTGTGTGTGTGTGTGTGTGTGTGTGTGTGTGTGTGTGTGTGTGTGTGTGTGTGTGTGTGTGTGTGTGTGTGTGTGTGTGTGTGTGTGTGTGTGTGCGTGTAAATCAAATATCAAAGTGTGTGTGTGTGTGTGTGTGTGTATTACCTGCTTGGAGCAGGGACACAAAGCACTTGTTTCACAGAGAGAGTGTGGGAGGACATAGCTTGGAACCCCAGCTAAGGACTTAACTCTGAAATGTGCCAGTGTGGAGTCTTACTGTGGGTCTGGACAGATATGGAAAGGAACCAGCCCCTGGACTGAGCTTGTACCCTGAGTGCTCTTATGGGAAATTGTGCTTGATGCAGAGAGGTCTGGATTTTGAAATACTGAGTGCATACATTTGTATTCCAAGTGAACGTCCATCTCTATTGTCAGTGGTGAAGATTCAATCTCCTTGATTACTGCCTCATTGTGGAGACATCACATATTGGTGGCAGTTTAGTCAGGGAGGGCAGGCAAAAATGTCAGCAGAGGATTATGACAAGCTAACAAAGAACTAACTAGCCGTGGTGTGTGAAGCCAAAGGACTTGTGTATGCCAACCTCACTAAAGAAGAAATTATTCCATTCTTAGTCACAGCTCAGACCAGGAACCAGGAGTATAACCAGTATGGTGATGGGAATTTGCAGCCCACAGAAACAGGATAGTTCACCTTTTCCTCAGAAGACTTAAAAATGTGTTTGGAGTTTAAGAAGCCAAATGTATGAAATTAGAATAAGCGGAGAGACTGGGGTAGGCAAAACAGGTGGAATTAGAATCACCAGAGAGACAGTGGCAGTTTGAGGCTGAAGAAAATGAGAAGCAGCATCAACATGAGAGGGAGATGCTGACTCTTCATCAGGGTCATGGAGGTAATGAGAAATGGAATAACCGAACCTCAGAAGCAATAAAGTTCAGTAAATTTCTTCCACAATTTACAGCAGGTGATAATTTTCATAGTGTTATTCATATATTTGAAAGGGTATGTAAACAGTATAATGTTGACCAATGGCTCTGGGTACAGTTCGTGAACCCCTTTACTCCATAGTAAAGCTGTAACTGCTGTTTCTAAATTGTCTGATACTGACAGTTTAAACTATGACATGAAATATTTACTTGAATGTTTTAAATTAACACCTGAAGCTTACAGAAAAAAAAGTTTTGTGAGCATAGACGCAAAACAGATGAAAGTGTGTGTGATTATATTGCTGAGTTAAGCACTTATTTTCATAGGTGGGTGAGTGGCTGGCAGGTCACCACTTTTGAAGGCTTGGCAGATATGTTGGTGAGGGAACAATCCCTTAGCACGTTGGCTGAGGACATGAGAATCTGGTTGGCCAACTGAGAGTGAAGCTCTGTACATGAGCTGGGGAAAAAAAGAGGATCTCTACTTAGCAAGCAGGGCATCTGCATAGGAAGGGGATACCCAGTGCTGCAAATGGATTTAAGGGAGCCCATGGTGGGCAGCCTAAACTGCCCCAACAGAGTCCACCAGTAACAGGGGAAGCCACTAGTTCAGGTACATTGCCAGGATCAAGGGTTAAATGTTTTAAATGTAACCAGTGGGGTCATGTAGCATATAGATGCCCATGGAGGTAAGGTGGGGAACAAAAGGTGGGGGAGCCAGCAAGTGGGAATACACAATGCCAGGGGTAAGTTGTCTGAAGACAACAGGGGTAACTATCACAAGTGGTTATATCCCATCTCAGTGGGTGGAAAACAGGCCACTGTTAAGAGAGAGGCACAGCTTCTGACATAACCATTGTGAAGCCTGCAATGGTTAAGGAGGAACAGTACTTGCTTGGGCAGTCAACTCTGGTCAGAGCTTTAGGAGGGATCCCATGCTTTGTCCAGGGTTCACATTGACTGGGTGGGTGAAAAAGGAAGCAAGTGAGTAGGTGTGTTTGAGGATATCCCTGCAGATGTCTTCACAGGGAATGATTTTGATAATGCAGTACCTTGTGTGCATGCAGTTAAACACAGTCAGGCTTGGAGACAGGTATATGGGTCTGGTAGCCTGAGGGACCCAGACAGACCACACACTTGAAGCCAGGACTGGTGAGGTGGCTATTTCAGGGAGGTAGCTACCCTGTAGCAGTGAGCCAGAAGGTGAGCCACAGCTGCTGGCAGGTACCGATGTTCCCTTGGACAGAATGACTGCAAGGGCAGACGTGAGTGGTAGTACCCAGGCTAACAGTAAGGCACCACTATCAGAGGATACCAGACTTCCTGTGGAAGGGGATCTGGGAAGAGTCACAAAAGTAGTGCTGAGACAGGCTAGGCTCTCAGACCCTACACTAAGAGGCTTGAGGGAGGTAGCTAGGGAGGCACATGATTCTCAAGGGAAAGGGGAGTCTGTATACTGGAACAAAGGGTTACTGTATAGAGAGTGGACCCCTGATGGAGAGCTAGTGGGTGAGGTAATTCAGCAGTTGGTAGTACCTAGACTCTATCGTCTGGCACTTCTAGCCATAGCCCATGACATTCTTTTGCAGGTCATTTGGACATAAAGCGTACCAAGAGACATATTATGGAGAACTTTTATTGGCCTGGGTTTGGAAGGAATGTAACAGGGTACTGCAGGACCTGTGAGCAGTGCCAAAAAGTAGGGAAGGCAGGAGACAAGGTCAAAGCTCCTTTGATGCGTGTGTCTGTGATTGAGGAGCTGTTTCAGGGGGAAGCTATGGATATTGTGGGGCATCCGAGAATCCCAAGCTCCAAAGGGAAGAAGTTTATCCTGGTGGCAGTAGATTATGCTACTAGATACCCTTAGGTAGTGTATTTGTTCTCCACTGAGGCAGAAAAGGTGGCAAACGTTTTGTTAGAGATTTTCTGCAGGGTATGTTTCCCAAGAGAAATACTGACTGACGGGGGTGCCAATTTCATGACAAACCTACTGGCTTGTCTGTGGAAGCACTGAGGAGTGAAGCACCTAAAGACCGCCCCCTACAAACCCTAGACTAAGAGAGAGGTTAAACTCTGCACTAAAGACCATGCTGCAGGCATTTGCAAACCATTGTAAGAAAAAGTGAGACAAATATTTGCCCCATCGGCTGTTTGGTTAAAGAGAGGTACCCCAGGAATCCACAGGTTTTTCACTCTTTGAGTTGCTGTATTGGCATAGGGTGAGGGAAACTTTAGATTTGATTCGTGATGAGTGGGAGGGTGAGTGTGAATCCCACAAGAAGTCTGTTGTGGCATATTTCCTAAAAGTCAAGACAAGGCACATATAGTTCATGTGCTTGACCCAGGAGAACCTGGCAGGAGCCCAATATCAGAAAAAGGTCTGGTATAACAGGAATGCTCGAACCAGAGAGTATGCTATAGGGCAGCAGGTGATGGTTCTCATTCCTGTCAGACACAAAAAGCTGCAGGCAGCTTGGGTGGGACCCTTTGAAGTGGTAAGGAAGGTAAGTGATGTTAACTATATGGTAGAACTGCTAGGCAAGGGCACAAATTGTACCATGTTAACATGATGAAAACTTACCATGATATGGGGACACTGGTGTTAAGTATTTGCAGTAGGAGCAGGAGGAGTCTGAGAGGGATCTATGGCTACAATGAGCCAACCAGCAAAATCTCAAGTTTCTATGGTGGAACCAAGGGTTGCAGGCATATGATATGACAGTGCAGCACTGTAGTGGGGTCAGCAATGCCAAGGCAGATGTAATCTCAAGACAGGGTATGGGATAATATATTCCCCAGATAGGCTCATTTCTATCAAGCAATGTTTCTCAAGGGGCACTTGAAAAACTAACTTGAGTGTTCGGGGGAGGGGGGGACGGGCAATAAGATGTACTGCCAGCCTTGCCAGGAGAAATAGGGCAGTGGATTTGTAACATATGCTAGCACAGCTAGCTGGAATTTTATAAATCATTATATGGCATATGAATATCAAACTGATTTGTACAGATGCATGTGTTGAAAATGCATTTGTGAGGTTTGTTTGTGTTTAAATGTATCAACAGTGTGCCCTGATGGAAGGAAAAGAAATGTACATGCATTATTGTAACTGCTTAAATGTATACATTGTAAAAGCATATACTGGAATTAAAGAGGTTAATTTTAATCCACCTAACTTTGCAAAATATTCTTGAAATTGCATTACTTCACATGATAAGCCATAAAGATGTTATCCTACAGTTTTGAAAGAAGCCAGAGGCACAATGTCTGTGACAGAGAATAGGTTATAGTTCCTGTAGGAAGAGTGGAATGGTTTTATGGTTTTATGGTTTTATGACTTCCAACAGCTGCACCACATCTAAGCAATGGTCTATCTGTGGGCATTGTAGCACACAGGTGCTAAACCCTGGTAGCTTCTAGTGATGAGAGATAGTAAGAGAAACAGAGTCAGATGACCAGTTGTATGTAATTGCATCCTGCAGAGAAATAATGCTTTAATATTGGAGGAGACTGAAGTCTCAGCAGCTTTCTATATTCTTTCTTGGATCTGACAGCAAGGACCACTCACCCATCTTGCCTTGTTCTATTCAGTAAGTAGGAAGAGTAATTATTTTAGTCAATCAGGAACATATAGTGAGACTAGCTGAATACTGTTTTTCTATAACTGTGTGAAACTTTCCATTGGTGTTATTTTTAATATTCCCTGTGACTGACACTCTGATGTTTAGTGTGAGCATGTATTTAGTATTTTCTTGTTCTTTATTATTTATTATTAAATATATTTAAACTTTTCATTGTGGCTGGCCCTTTTTAGCAAACATTTATGATTTAGCAATATTTGTATATATTTGTTTGGTGATAAGTTTGGCCACTCCTGAAAGCCTTGCTGTTTGGTCAACATTACCATTTATATTAATATTAATTTCACTCAATATAATTAGGTACCCTTGTAAGGGTCTTACATTAGCTGGCAGGGGTTCTAGTTGCAGTGATAACTACCTTATAGTCTAGGGCAGAAGGCAGCACAGCAGTTGAATTTGTGCTGGCCTTTCCTAGGTGTGTGTGTGAGAGTGTGAGAGTGTGTGAGAGTGTGAGAGTGTGAGAGTGTGTGTAAATCAAATCAGTGTCAACTGTTTGGAGCAGGGACACAAAGTACTGGTTTCACAAAGAGGGTGTAGGAGGACTTAGCTTGGATCCCCAGCTAAGTACTCAACTCTGAGCTGTGCCAGTGGGGAGGTTTACTGGTGGTCTGGAGAGACATACAGAGAAACCAGTCCCAGGACTGAGTGTGTTCCATGGGTGTTCTTAAGGGAAATTATGCTTGATGAAGAGAGGTCTGCATCTGGAAATACTGAGTGCATCCATTTGTATTTCAAGTGAACATCCCTCTCCAATATCAGTGGCAGTGCCAGTGTCAGTGGTGAGGATTCAGGGTCCTTGATTACTGGCCCAGCATGGAGATATCACACTTACCTCAGATTTTCTGCTCATTTTCATCCTTGCGCTTCTGCTTTCCTTGTCAGAGATGTTGGTCAAGCCAATCGCCAGCAACCGACTGAATAAGCTTCCAAATGGAAAAAAAAGGAAAAAAGGTCAATTAAAAGATAGACTGATGAAGAATTTTCTATTTAGCTGTGAACTTTTTTCTTTTACTGAATTTGACACTTTTTGTTTATTTAAGAGTTGAGAGGGCTAGGCTGGGTGTTGGTGTTATATTTGGTTGGACTGCTGCTAGTTCTTTGTTGCGGGACATTTACATGTGTGAGGCTTATAGAAAATGTTTTTAGTTAGACAGTCATATCAACTGTGCTCTGTACTTTGAAATCAGTCCTTCAGCACATTCATTCAAGGTACACTGTGAGACAGTGGTTTCTACATTTCTTCATACTCTCTGATTTTTTTTGTTTGGTCTGTGAGATGTTTTACATTGTACGAATTAAAAAAAAAAATCTAAATTTCTGTCTATCTATCTATCTATCTATCTATCTATCTATCTATCTATCTACATCTGTCTATAGTGAATACAAAAAGTGTACACACCCCCGTTAAAATGCTAGGTTTTTGTAATATAACAAAATGAGACCACATTAAATAATTTCAAAACTTTTCCCACCTTTAATGTGACCTATAACCTGTACAATTTAATTGAAAAACAAACAAATCTGTTAGGGAAAAAAATATAAAAAATAAAAAACATACAATAAGCTGGTTGCATAAGTGTGCACACCCTTAAACTAATACTTTGTTGAAGCATCTTTTATATATTAACGTATATAGTAAGGGGGGCACAGCCCCCCACATTTGGGGGTGTGGGGGCATAGCCCCCCCCACATAGTTTGGGTGTATGTGTTCTAAAAAGAGTTATTCATTATAGTTGTAAGTATCCATGTATATGGTTTAAAATTTAAAAAATAGGTGGGAGGGCTGTGCCACCCACACCCCCCTTTACTATATATATATATATATATATATATATATATATATATATATATATATATACTAACTCCAGGATCGCACTACAATTGGGAAAAGGGCATATATCTTTCAGTGAAATTAGTCTGTCAGAAAAGATAATACATGCCTAGAGAAATTCTCCCTATATGGACTGACATTTATATTTGGCAAGTTCAGTTCATAGAGAGAGAAAATTTAATTTTTCATTTTGATAATCAGCAGATCTTCTAGGTCAGTCTGTGTGCAGTATGTTTTGAAGTTATT